>NW_007258376.1:286966-349822 GCF_000164805.1 Carlito syrichta | reverse complement strand
CCTCACACTATAAAGCTACAATTATCAAAATAGTTTGGTATTGGTACAGGAACAGGCATATAGATCAATGGAACAGAATTGAGATTCCAGAAGCAAAACCTCAATTTCTCAACCAACTCATCTTCGACAAAGCCCCTGCCACCTACCACTGGGGAGAGGAGAACCTATTCAGTAAATGGTGCTGGGAAAACTGGCTGACCACATGCAGAAGATTCAAACAGAACCCCTATCTATCCCCACGCACAAAGGTTAACTCCAAATGGATCAGAGAACTAAATGTAAAACCTCAAACCATAAGAACCTTAGAAAAGGAAGGAAATACCCTCATGGAAATCGGAACTGGCATCCAATTCCTGTACAAAACCTGAAACCCACAGATCATAAGAGAGAAGATAGACAAGTGGGACCTTATTAAACTGACAAGCTTCTACAAAGCCAAAAAAACCATCAAGAGAGCAGGGAGACAGCCTACAGACTGGGAAAAAGCATTTGCCAACTCTAGATCTGACAAAGGCTTAACATCCTGGATCTACAAGGAACTGAAACGTACTGAAAAGAAGAAAACAAACAACCCCATTATAAAATGGGCAAAAGATATGAACAGACACTTCACAAAAGAAGACATCCGAGCAGCCAACAAACACATGAAGAAATGCTCAACCTCACTAATCATCAGGGAGATGCAAATCAAAACCACACTGAGATACCACCTAACTTCAGTCAGAATGGCAATTATCAACAATTCAAAAAAATAACAGCTGCTGGAGAGGGTGTGGTGAAAAGGGAACACTTCTACACTGTTGGTGGGAGTGTAAACTAGTGCAACCTCTGTGGAAAGCAGTGTGGCGATTCCTAAAAGCTCTAAAAATTGACCTTCCATATGACCCTGCAATCCCCCTACTGGGAATATACCCTGAAGAACACAAATCACTCTATAAAAAAGATACCTGCACACACATGTTTATCGCAGCGTTGTTCACAATAGCAAGAATCTGGAAACAACCATGCTGCCCATCAAAAGAGGACTGGATTAAAAAAATGTGGTACATATACACGATGGAATACTACGCAGCCATAAAAAAGAACAAAATCATGAATTTCGCAGCAACCTGGATGGAACTAGAGTCTATAATACTGAGTGACCTCTCACAGAAACAAAGATCAGAATATCACATGTTCTCACTCATATAATGGACCTTGAACATCCAATGTAATATTATAAGAAAATGACTGATGGTACTGGGAAACTATGGGGGGGGAGAGGGACGGGATTAACAGTAGCAAATATCTGTCTGGGGCTCGGAAAACACCTCTTATCAACAGGGTGCCTGAATGAAACGTAATTGTACACCTAACCCTTAACTGCACCCCACAAAACCATAATAAAAAATACTGACTAATTATTAAAAAAAAAAGATCATTTGCCATGATCTAGTAGGATTCGTCCCAGAAATGCAAAGATGGCACAACATACAAAAATCAATTTATGTGATACACCATATTAACAGAATTAAGGATAAGAACCAAAAGATCATTTCAATAAATGCAGAGGAAGTGACAAAATACAACATTCTTTGAACAAATTCAGTATAAAAAGAATAGGCCTCAACACAATTAAGTCCATATATGAAAAAACACAGCTAGCATCATATTCAATCGGGGAAAGTTTGATGTATTTTTTCTAAATTCAATACATAACAAGGATGCCCACTCTTACCACTTTTATTTAATATAGTACTGTAAGTGCTAGCCAGAGCAACTAAAAAAGCATCTAAATTGGAAATAAAGGAGCTACATTGTCTCTGTTTGCAGATGATGCGATCTTATACATAGAAAACCATATATATAGTCTATTAGAACTAATAAAGAAAATTCAGTAAAAAAGACAAACAAATGGGAAAATATCTAATGATCCTGGATCATAAGAAATGATATATTAAAATGTTTACACTACCAAAAGTCATCCAGAGATTTGATGTAATCCCCATCAAATCACCAATGACACTCTTCACAGTAAAATAAAAAGCAATCCTAAAATGTATATGGAATCACAAAAGCCTCCAAATAGTCAAAGAATCTTAAGCAAAATGAACAAAGCTATGGGCAACACACTACTGACTATAAAATATACTACTAATCTATAGTAACTGACATAAACATAGAAAATATACAAGTGGAACAGAATATAGAGCCCAGACATAATTTACAACCAACCAACTTTTTACAACAGAGCCAAGAACACACAATGGAGAACAGGCAATCTCTTCAATAAATGGTGCTGAGAAAATTGGATAGCCACATGCAGAGGAACTAAATTAGACCCCTATCACAGATCATATACCAAAATCAACTCAAAATGGGTTAAATACTTAAATGTAAGGCCTGAAACTCTGAAACTACTAGAATAAAGCATAGGGGACAATCTCCATGACATTGATCTGGCAATGACTTTTTGGATATGACCCTCAAAAGCACAGGCACCAAAAGCAAAAAGAGACAAATGGGATTCTGTCAAACTAGTTTATGCATAGCAAAGGAGTCAAACAACAGAGAGAAGAGACAACCTAAAAAATGGAAGAAAATATTTGCAAATGATAAATCTGTTAAGGGGTTTATACGTAAGTTATATAAGGAACACAAGCAACTCAGTAGCAAGAAAACACATAATCCAATTTAAAAATGGGCAAAGGACCCGAATAGACATTTCTCGAAGACATACAAATAGCCAATAGGTATATGAAAAAATGCTTATCGTCTCATCATTTGAGAAATGCAAATCAAAATCACTAGAGAAATGCAAATCAAAACCACAATGAGACATTGCCTCACTTCTGTTATAATAACCATGATCAAAAAGACAAAAGATAATTTTGGCAAGGATGTTTAGAAAATGGAATACTCACACTCTCTTGGTAGAAACGTAAATTAATACAACATTATGGAAAATGGTATGTAAGTTCTTTAAGAAACTAAAAATAGAGCTACCATATGACCCAGCAATCCCACTACTGGGTATATATCCAAAGGAAATGAAATCAGTATGTGAAAGAGATCTCTGCACTACTGTGTTTATTGCAGCTTTATTCACAATTGCCAGTATATTAAATCATTCTAGGTATCTATCAATGAATGAATGGATAAAGAAAATTATATATATGCACATATACATACATACACACACACACAATACGATTCAGCTATAAAAAATGGAATTCTGTCATTTGCAATAAAATGGATGATCCTGGAGGACATTATGTTAAGTGAAATAAGGCAGATATAGAAGGACAAATAGCATCTGATCTCATTCATGTGTAGAATCCAAAAAAGTTTATCTCCTGGAAGTAAAGAGTAGAATGGTGGCTGAGAGGAATAAAGTTGGGGAGATGTTGGTCAAAGAATATAAAATTTCAGTTAACCAAGAGCAATAAGTTCAAGAGATCTATTAGATAATATGGTGATTATAGTTAATAACAATATGTTATATTCTTGAAAAATGCTAAGAAAATGGAAGTGTTCTCATAACAAAAATGATAACTATGTGAGGTATTTATATAGTAATTAGCAAAATTATTTATTCCACATCTATATCTGCTTCAAAACATACAATTTTGTCTCCAATGTAAAAAATTAAATTCATTTAAAAGCACTCAATGAGAAAGACATAATTTGAGAATTTCTAGCATATAAAAAGAAACATGGAAATTAAAGTATACAGCCATTATTTAACAGGGTATGTTATTCAAGAAATATATGATACTCTGTTCCATAGTTTGCAGAAATCACCAAACTCGATGGCTTTGTGTTTTTGTTTCTCGAAAATTTCTGTTTTTGTGCTCTTCTTATTGAAGTATATATTTAAGTGCTAGCTAATATGTTAAAGTCTTTGGAGATCATGTCAATGGTAGTTCCAGGCTTTTAGGATGCCAGTTAATTGACACATTATGGGCATCGAGCAATGACTAATATTCTATGAATTCAGGGATATACAAGATCTTTTTAGATTATAGACTTCATTATATTTATGGACTTCATTACTCTTGCAATACACTTAATCATTCCATGTCATATATGAGTTAATGGATGTATGGCAAATTCAATTACCATCCAAAGTAATAAAAAATATGCTAGAATAAACTTGTCTTGCCTGAAGGAAAGGTAGATTGGATTACTTTTCTAATTGAATAATAAAATGATTTAAATAAGACAGCCCTCCAAATTAGGAAAAGACGTCCAAATCCATATTAAATACTAGAATTTTGACAGGTTTACCAGAAGCTTAGCCATACCAAAGTCAATCAGTAGTTAGTATCGTAACATTCCTGGATGTTAACAAAAGTTTGCTCAGAACACTGGTTCTCTTTAATAACAGCAAGTCAAGACATGTGCAGTCTGATGCCTCACTTTACCACAAGTCACACTTTGGTAGAATCTGTAACTCGAAAGGCATTCTGTTGATGGCAGAGAATTCCAGGTTAAATAAGAGCACTGTTATTGCTGTCCAACAACTCATAAGAACAATTCAACAACCTCATATAGTAACTCGACCATATAAAAGGAATCTATCCAGTAATTTAAGTAAAATATGTTTACATTTTGTTAAACAGCATGAAGAAAATTGCTGTGAGTGTAATCTTTTCTGATTAATCTGCTATAAGAGCATCAATTAAAAGCATAGTTTCTCCAGTCATTCACTGTATAAAGAAGGATCGTGTATATGACAGTGGTCCCCTAATAGTATAATAAAGCTGAAAAATTCTTATCACCTAGTAACATCATAATCATCATAATGTTGTAGCACCACTCATTACTCACATGTCTGTGATAAAGCTTGTATAAACAATCCTACTGCAGTGAGTCTTATAAAAATATAAATTTTTTATGGCAGGTCTATTATCAAGTATTATGTACTGTACATAATTGTGTACAGTATATGTAGTATATAATACTTGATAATAAATGACTGTTAATGGTTTATGTATTTATTATATTATACTTTTACTCTTATTTTGGAGTATACCCCTTCTACTTATTAAAGAAAAATACCTGTACAACGACCTCGGGCAGGTCCTTCAGGAGGTGTACCAGATAAAGGCATTGTCTTGGGAGATGACAGCTCCATTCCTGCCATTGCTCTTGAAGACCTTTCGGTGGGACAAGAAGTGGAGGTGGAAGGTACTGATGATGTTGATTCTGATGATGTTGATCCTGTGTAGACCTAGGCTGATGTGTGTTTGTGCCTAAGTTTTTAACAAAAAAAATTTTGTTAAAAATTAAAAAAATTAAAAATATTATAGAGCTTATAGAATAAGGATACAAAGAAAGAAAATATCTGTATAACTGTATAATATGTTTGTATTATAAGCTAAATGTCACAAAAGAGTAAAAAAGTTCAAAAAATAAAAAGTTTATGAAGTAAAATGTTACAGTGAGTTAAGGTTGATTTATCTTAAAATGCATCATTAAATGATGAAAGACTATATATAAAAGAAAATATAAAATAAACTCCTGATTGTCAATATCACAGTTACTAGCATACAAAAGGACTGGATAATGTAAACTATATAAAAGCTACAGCTGCTCCCTCTGAAAGACAATTTGGAAAATATTGGATTTCTTTCTTGGACAAGCCAATTCTCAGTTGAAAAGTATATGCGTGAATGTCATAGGAAATATTTCACCAACGAGTATAAAATTAGGCATCAGCTATATAGTGTATTCTGATTGTTTAAAATTATATAATTTCATACCATGTGAAGTGGGGACCAAAAGGAGACCCAAAGTTTACCTGTACAATGACCATTTATCTACCTGATCCGAATTGTACCCCACATGTTTAGAAAAAATAAAATAAAATTATAGAATTTTAGGATGAAATTGAAGAGTAGAGAGAAATGAAGAGAATATAAGAAAAAAAATGAATTGGGTGTCTTGGGTTTTTGGTTCCATCCTTTCCCTCTTCTTATAAAACCTACTTTCATCAATTAATATGTAAATATGCTCAAGTATGTCTCACAATTGAAAATGAAATCTTCCATTGTGCCTTACATACATTTCAAACCAATACCCTATTCCTCTGATCATTATCAAACATCTCTTAAAGGTTGTCCCCTCTCACAAAATTATAAACTTTGCAGCAACTTGGATGAATTTAGAGCCTATAATACTGAGTGATCTAGCACAGAAACAAAGAACTGAATTACCACATGTTCTCACTCATAAGCAAACCTTGAACAATTATCATAATACTATAAGAAAGGGATTGGCAGTAGTTGAAAACTGCCAGGGCACTGGGGGCGGGGGCAGGATTGGCAGTAGTGGGAAACTGCCAGGGGAGGGGGGGCATACCTCATCAACAAGGGTACCTACATAAGGAGCATTTGTATACCTAACCCTGAATTGTACCCCACATCGTCAAAATAAAAAAATTTTTTTAAAGTTTTTCCCTCTCATTTTATTTCCTTATTTTTACCCTATTCCGCACAAACTAGAATGTTTGTGTCCACATTGCTCTTCTCAAACTGTTGTCATGAGGATCATGAAAAATCTCTGCTCTGCCAAATTCAGTAGACATACTTTCCAGTCTTTATCTTACTCAACCTCTTTGTAAGATTTGGAAATACATTTTGAAATTCTATCCTCCATTGCCTTCTGAGACACTGACTTCTGACTTTTCCCCTTTGTGGCCTGCTATGTATTTGTCAGTTTTGTTGATGGGTACCCCTTTCTCCGTCTAATTCTTAGTGCTCATGCTTCCAAGTTCCACTTCATATTTGTTTCTCGCTTTTCTCTTCTAATGTGCAGGTTGAGTAATTTTATTCATTTCCATGGCTCTGGCCATCACTGATATTCTAACACACATCTCCAGCAAAGTTCCTGACATTCTGACATGGTCATTTTGATTCACCTTCAAAATATACATTTTTGCTTTCATTCTTGTAGGTGCTCATCCTATCCCGGGGCTTCATTCCATTAAATTAAGTATGTTTTACTGTTGAACTCTAGTAAGTCTACCACAAACAAATAGTTCATATAATACTTAAACAGTTAACAGTTTTAGAAAACAATAGAATCCTCAATTCCTTTTATGAAGCTAATAAAACCTGACAAAACTAGTTGAATATAATGTGAAAAATAAACACATCCTTATCAAAATTATAATTGTAAAATTCCAAGTTAAATATTAGCAATTTGAATTTAGAATTATGTAAAATTTATGGTTTATTCAGGAATGCAACAAGAACAAACATGACCATGTAAATAGATACTCAGTAGTCATTTGATAATATACAAAATTCATTCCCAAGTTGAAAATCAAACTGATGTGATTTAGAATTACAGGTCATCCTCTTATAACTGTTTTTTGTTTTGGTTTGGTTTTCATTTGATAGGCAAATTAACCTCTTCTGGACCCTCACTTAACTGTAAAGATGTATCTTGTCCCTTAAATGCCTGGTTAAAATAACATATTTTTTCTTACATAATATTCTTCGTCCTTGAAATTAGATATTAAACATCAAGCTTTTTCCATCAGACTGAAACTACCTCAAAAACATGCATTGCTATCCACAATGTATAACTTATGTTTGAGTATGCATGATCAGTTACAGAATTTGTGAAACCCAATGAAAAGTGAAAAGAGTCATGTGTCCAAAAATAATTAAGAATTTCAAGACGGTGACAGCAGAACATCAAACTAACCACTAGCCCTTCTAAGCATATGCCCATAAAGTTGTGTGTGTGTGTGTGTGTGTGTGTGTGTGTGTGTGTGTGTGTGTGTCTGAATATTTGTCTAGAAAGTTAATTCATAGGGACTTCAGAAAATCTCCATAGATAGAATGATAAATAGACTTCAGGTCACAGACTGTAAAGAGTAGTAATAATAAGTTGGATAACAGTTCAGATAATTAATCAATAAAATATTTTCAGGTTAATAGTAAGTGACTCTTGACTAAAGTTTATAGACGTTAAAAAAGATATTGGTTAACCTTCTACAATTTCCTCTTTAAGTTGACATCATATAATTTTGTTTCAATTTTACATTATATTTATCATTCTGAGAATGTTGTCTTTTCTTTGAATATTTGTTGATTATAATTCATAAAATCTATATACTATTTTGTCTCCTTGTTGGCTTTTCTACACATTCATTGAGTCTATGAGCTCAACATAGTAGTAACCACGCTAAATAGTAAGATTAAAGAAATCATTAATCATAAAACATTAGCATTTTAAAAATTTACAAAACTTTTTATCCCTATTCATCTTATAAAAATAATGTTCAGTTTATTAAAATAACAGCTAATTTGACTTCATTTTAGAATTTTTTCTAAATGTTATTAAATAGTTTATAGACAAAAATAATAATTTGATGTAGTTAGAACATACCCATATTCATACAACCATAAAAATCCCAAATGCTTTATAAGTATTCTCTTCAGAGAGAGTCTTTACATTTGGAGGTAAATCCAGTGAGAAATTTATATCTCCTGCCCTGGATCTCTAAATAATTTCCCCTTGTGCTTCCCAAAAGTTCAGGTATACATAAGGTCTTATTCTGCTAGGCTTTGTGGTTGTCACAAAAAGGATGATGGATTTCCTCTTGTGCAAGTTATTGACAGATGCTCTTTTACTCTGTCCCCGAAAAGTTAAAAAAAAAAAAGATGCAGACCATGAACAGTTACATACCTCAATGCTGCAGTCAGGGATTTTAAATAAATAAATCACCAAGCCAGGTGTGTTTAGTTATAGAATTCATTTTTAAAATTTACTCCAGTTTCCTGTCTCTCCCCACCCAACTCTCACTCTAGGTTCCAAATGGAAATACTTGGCTTTTCCCACTCCATCTGTCTCCTGTTCTCATTCACTCCCCTCATTCTCTTCCTCTTTTCCTTCTATTTCTCTTCTGCCTTCACACACTTTCTCTTTCACACATATTCATTCATGCATTCTCACTCACCTGTTCCTTCTTACTTTGCCACTCAGCAATACTTATTGCTAGTCATAAGCTTGAGACTGTTCTAAGGGGAAATAAGCTAGCCTGGAGCTTAGGAAGGTGTTACCAGGGAGGGTCAGAGAAGTCAGCAGGGCCTACATCACACAGGGCCTTGAAGGCCTGGGACCAAGTGGGGAGTGACCAGAGGACTGGAAGTAGAATCAAATATCCTACTGTTCAGAGGAGAATGAAGGGGTTATGTGCAAGTCAAGCATGAAAGTCAGAAGATCCCTTAGCTTCTGTAATCATCCTACAGGGTTTATTATGGAGGTGGAACAGGCAGGACTTGTCTATGAACTGGATGTGGGAAGAGGAATCAGAGATCCAAGTTTAAGGTTTGAGTAAGTCTGTCTCACCCTAATTCATTGTTCCTTTCTTTTAATTTCTCCTTTGCCTCTTTTTTCTCTTTTCTTTGTTCACACTATAACAATTGGAATACTCTTTACCAGGTCCATGTTCATTCCTATTCAGGTATCAATTTAGAAGTCACAAACTTCGGAAAACTTTTCCGAGGTCCTCACACTGAAACAAAGGCAAACTCACTGCTGTCATCTCCCTCACGACGTCAGTGTCTACGTTATTGCATTATTCACAAGGACTTGTAACAAATATGGACACTGGAGCCAAGAAGCAGCAGGGTTGTGTTCAAACTCTGTTAGCTTAGTAAACTCTGGCAAGTTACTTAAGGAAGTCTCTGTTCCCACATCTGTAAAATGCAGATAAGAAAATAGTCTACCTCATAGAAAGTTTTGCATGAGACGATATATGTAAAATGCTTAGTACAATACTGGCAGAGAGTAAATGCTAGATAAACAATAGCCGTTATTATCGCTGAAGTTGTTACTGGCTGACATTGCCCACCTTCGTCTAAACAAGGTTTCTGTATAATAACAGAAACCAAACCAGTGCAGGAAAGACCTAGATAATTCAGATTCAGGAAGAAATGAACACCTCAGTGATACACAGTCAAGATGGACAGTTTGATTTATTGGCCAGTCCCGTTAAATATGCACCCGGAAGTCATAGTTATTAACTATTATAGTCAGTTTCCACGTCCGCCACGTAATTTGGGGTTTGATTTTCCAAAGATACCACTTACCAGATTAGGTGGACCCACAGGATTATTTTTCCTTGAGGTCCCACCTCAGCAGGTGCATGCACATAAAATAGAGCATAAAGAGACTGATTAGAGAGGTTGGAAGGTAGAGGGCGTGACCCTCTTAATCATTCTTCACTTCCTTTTTTAAAAAGACGACTTGGCATCGTCCACCACATTCGCGGCTGGAGCTGCAACACCTCGTCGGTGTCCTCCTCCTGCTATAGTCCAGCTCGTGTCCTGCTTGTGTTTCCGTGGACATATTAGCAACTGATGATTCTAACTCCCAGTCGCCCAGCATTACCAAGGCGTTTAGAGGTCATCTGGAATCTTTGACCTCGAATCGCTCTGATTCAGAAAGTCAGCGAGTTTCTCCTGCGGTGCTTTGGAAATTCGCGCCCTCCTCTGGTCCTGGTCCAGGTGTACGGGAAGCAGGTGCCCAGGAGAGGGGGGTCACGACGGCGCCCGGATGATAATCCCAAAGATTGAACCTGCAGACCAAGCGCAAAGTAGAAACTGAAAGTATACTGCCGGCGGATCCTACGGAAGTTATGGAAAAGGCAGAGCGCAGAGCCGGGCCTTGGTGTGTGCCGCCCCCCCTGGGATGGATGAAACAGCAGGCACGACGTGGGTGAGAGGAACAGGCTTCAGAGATCGCCCGCCGGGCACGGACTCTCGGCCACTCCGCGGAAGACCAGGGTCCTGGCAGTGACTATGGGCGGTGAAAGCTTGCTCCTGCTACAGCTGCGGTCATCATGACCACGCCCGCCTCCCGCAGACCATGTTCCATGGTAAGCGCTCCTCTCCCCGGCGCGCAAGTTCGCGCGCCACCGCGCCGGGGCAGTCCGGGACGCGCTGCGGGTCCCCGCGCCGAGGCACGTCCGGGAATAGCCCAGCCTTGCACTTTGGACCTGCACGGGCTCTCCCACGGGCGGCCGCCAGCCGCGCCTGAGTGCCCTGGCCCACAGCCACTTGCACCTGGGGCTGTGCGCCCGGCAGGCTGCGAGAAGCAGTCCCCGACGCCTGCTTTCTGTCCCGAGATCAAGCGCTACAGCCTCCGCGCCGCTCAGCGGCGGCAGCCCACAGCTGGGTCTCAGAGGTAGCCAAAGCTTTTCTGTCTGTCTGTCTGTCCTCAGCCAACTCTGCCTTCTGCCGACCCCGGAGCCCAACCCGCCTTGCCCGTGCTCCTGGCCGCGCCAAGTTACTCACGCTGGGGGCCCAAGTTCGGCGAGTCAGCTGCGCTCTCGTAGCTCCGAACTCCCTAGAGAAGTGAAAGCGAAGCTCCCACGGGACGCGCTTTTAAACCCTAAGGGGATAGGTCTCCGGAAAACCCCGTTTTTCCCCCTGAGTAAGGCTGGGAGTTTCCGTCTGGGGC
This sequence comes from Carlito syrichta, assembly GCF_000164805.1. Taxonomy (NCBI): domain Eukaryota; kingdom Metazoa; phylum Chordata; class Mammalia; order Primates; family Tarsiidae; genus Carlito; species Carlito syrichta. Next base: position 338,359 of record NW_007258376.1, on the reverse strand, counting down.
TGTACCTTGCGCCCTTTGCTGGGAACCCAAGTCCTGGTTTGGCAATGGGAAAGATCCGCTTCTGTTTTTTCATACATGTGCGCTCCTTGATGGAAGGAGGATTAAGTAGACATGACTATAAATTTTAGACCCTTGTTGAAGTCTAATATATTTTATTTTGCGGAATACGGATTTTAAATGGACAAGGGCAGAATTAAGGCGGGTTAGATTCCATTGGCAGTCGCGTATGATCAATGTAAAGAGTCCAAAAAAATAACTGGTAGAAAAAAGAGGCGAAAAGGATGTGAGGGGGAGAGGATCTGCTTAGGGAAACTGGAATGTTTTACAGTAAGTGCTTCCTCAAGCACAAGAGGATGGGCGGGGGAGGGTGCTGGAATAGGAAGCAGAGGACTCTTCCACTGGATGGTCTGTGCCCTTTCCTGGCTACTCTGTTAGATCAAGAGTCCTTTGCCCTCTCATAGGTATTAAAGAATCAAGAATTGACATAACCAAGAAGTACCAGCTCAGTAACAAAATAAGGGTAGGGGAGAGGGCGAACATCTAAGATAATTATGGAAGAAGATTTGTAAGGAGTGTCCTCCAGGAGTTTAATATGAAATTAGAAATTGTGCACATCCCTGTTTTCATTGCAATGCCTATTACCTCTTTCTGGACCACCCTTGGTTCTAATCCTTGCATCACCTCTTCTCTGAAGTAGAATGGTAAGCAGAGAAAAGGAAGCTAGGTGGTGCATTTTTTAACAAAGAGTTTTTATATCCGGAAGTACATCGATATTAATCATGCAGTATATGTTTTTATTAGAGGACAAAATATTAACATTTTAATAATGATGACAATGAATGGCTTTCTGCGTTTTGTTTCAAGAGATTTCACTAGAAGCTTGAACTCCATGAGGAGCTCACTTAGAATTTATCTTTATCCTTTGTATTTGCAATTTTGGGAGTTGAAGTAGTTGAGGACCTATACTATGTGGTCTCCAAATATGCTATCTGGTTTTGATAATTCCATCATATTTGAGGACCAAAATAGTAGACTGGTTATAAAAACAGAGAACTGAGAAAGATTAGAAAGCCTGAACAGATGTGAAGAAGAATTACAAACTACACTGCATTAGTGTTTAAATATCTTAAACAAAAATGGAAAAGGCTATTGAATGGGACCAACTTGCAAGTCATATTCATACTCGTGTGAAATTTTTTTTCTGGTTTTATCCCAGATACATAACCTACTGTAATAAGAGCAAATACTTAGTGTCTTTTTTTTTTTTTTTTTTTTGTCCTGAAATAAGAGCATATTTTGCAGTTTCACAGTTTGGGCAGGAAGTGCCTTAGTAAGGTTCATGCAGAGGAAGATTTTTTTAGTATATTCCCTTTGACTACACATACACAATTCTTTTTATAGGAAGCAGTGTAGTTCAGTAACTAAAAGCTGAGTTTTAGACTTTTCAACTGAACAAACTTGGATTTGGTCCTGGACTCTTACTAGATTATTATATATAGGAAATTTTTTATTTGTGCTCCAGACTCTCCATCTGTAAATGGGAATAACTTATAATACTTACCTCATGAAGTGGTTATGACATCAAATTCCCCGTGGAAATAGGTCTGTGTAATGGATATTCAGTAAATATTGGTTTTAAAAATTGATAAAAGACTGGATTTGATGGACTATAGAAAACAATTTATTTATGTTCACTTTGACCCCCATAACTTAAGCAGCTGAGGATTGAATGTATTATTTGGCATAAATTAAAAACCAAAAAGAATTTTTAGAAACCATCATTCTGGTTCGACCAAATTCCCCATTGAAAACAAATTCTCCAGTTTCAATCCCTTCAGGAGATCTAAAGACAATCCCACAAGCCCACACTTGCCTTGCATTATTCCCTATGGTTTATCTTTTCTGTAACCTAATGAAAAGTTCATGATGGGGAGGGAAAGGGTGGTGTGACAGCAATGTCAGAATCATTCTCAAACCAGACAGTCTCAGTATGTTGCTCTCAATGTGGTGTAGGAGAAAGGACTTCAGTTACAGACCAAACTATACATCATTAATGAGAGAACCTATGAAAGGTAGATTCAGCCCTGGGTGTGTTTGCAGCATTGTCCCTGAGGCAATTTCAAATCTAAAGAGTCTGCATTTGATTCTTAGAAGGTAGATTCTTAGAATTAAGTTGCCTTATAGAGGAAAGAGAAACCATTTAGTCTGAAGTCTTTATTTTAGAAATCAGGTAAATGAAGCTTAAAAGAGGCTTTGTCATTCACTCAGTCATATGACCCACTGTCATGGCAAGACAAACATCTCTGGTCTCCATATTTCAGACTCTCTATGCTTTGCATTGCCCTAGTCCAAAAGTGTCTAGTCTTTTGGCCTCTCTGGGCTGCATCAAGTAAAGAAGAATTGTGTTGGACTGCACATAAATGACATAATATAGTTAGTGAATATATATAATAAGACTTCCTTTTTTGCATTCTTATCATTAAGTTTAGAAAAATGGAAACAATATAAAACTAATGGGAAATTTGACCTTGTTTTTGTAAAACTAAATCTATCAATGTCTGGATCCATAGAAGTGGTCACAATTCTTAGTGAGTTCTTAAGGTGTTTGTCAGAAATGTTTGTTTGAATTTTGCTCATCATGTGCTTCATAATTGAAAACAGCTGCTCACAAATGTATGTGCTGCCAAAAGGCGATGTCACAAATAAGGTGTGATTGTGAACTTCAAAAATGGAACACTGCATGGGGTCACGAAAAAGATAAATGCTAAAAAAACACATGATGCCAAAAGATTTTGTGGGGCCACATAATTAGCTGTCTTGAACTACAAGTAGCCTGCAGGCTGCGAGTTGGACACGCCTACTCTAATCTATCTGAGGCTAATTATTCAACAACAACAATAGCAACAGCAAACACTATTTACAGGCAAGGCAAATTATGTTTCAAAACTGAGAAACTAGTTGTAATATACAAAAACTCAGAGTTTACAAGAGGATGCAAACAAGACACTATGGCAGGCTTATAACCAAATTTTAATGTTTCTGGGATTCATTGGCTTTTCATCTTTACTACACTAAATGATATCATTCATTATTTCATTCCTTTTGACTAGACAGTTGTCCTTAATTGGAAAAGGTTATCAAACACATATAAATCATTGGTTACTAGTGTGTTAATTTATTTATTGGGTTTTTCTAACATAGAAAGAAGCTGGACAGACTATGTTTGAAAATGATATGGGTCTCTGGGTGCTTAGAAACAGAAGATAATAAAAGGATGAAAAGAGGAGTCCAAAAATACAAATGTAGACTTAATGTAAGAGTTTTGGAAACATTATATCCTTTGAGGTTTATCATGAAGAAGAAAGAACATAGCCATGGTGCAATACCATAGAGATTAACCTCCCTCAGTACTGCTTCCTGGAAGTAACTGGACACATGCTACCGTCAATTATTACTACCGTCAAGTTATATAATTACCCACCCTATCTCATAAAATTTCAATAATGTGTAACTCTTTTAACTGCAATGTACCTCTTTACCTGTGGATGCCTTTCTCATGGGGATGTGCAGCATAAATTCACATTGAATAAACTGTCATTATATCCTGAAAATATTTTTCAAAAGCAAAGAATCTCCGATTTTATCATACTGGTTTTGCACTTTCCCAAAGAGTAATTTCAAAATAAAAAGTAAGAGGAGCCTACACTTCAAAATGCTGTCCCACTTCAGTTGTAACTTAATTTCAACCTTCAGGGCTCTTTCTGCACTGTCTTCAAACCAAGATGTATTTTTAAAGTTATTAGAAATAAGTAGTCAAGGCCACTGAAACCCAACAATAAAATGTAATATGCAATACATTTAGCTCATTCTTATTTACTGTTGAATTTAGTTTCTTTTAGGTATATCTTTGGAATTCCTCCCCTGATCCTTGTTCTATTGCCAGTAGCATCATCTGATTGTGAGATTGAAGGTAAAGATGGCAAGCAATATGAGAAAATTCTAATGGTCAGCATCGATATATTATTGGTATGTGCTTATTTTGTTTTTCTCACATTTTCATGCATTGGGAAAATCTGAAATATGCTTTTTGTATGCAGTTTATAGTCAAGTATTTATATTGCTTGACAAAAAGTGAAATAAAGTTTAATGAGCTACTAGCTGTGTATTATTATAGTTGGCATCATTATATTGTTTAAAAATAATTCTTTCCTAAACCTTAAGACTACTGTCCATTTCAGTCCTATTTCCTGTCACTACCAAATTTCTCATAAGCATAATTCAGCATCACCGCCTTCATTTCCCCACCTCCCATTTATCATGCTTGTCCCTGTGGAAGCATGACATTAGGAGAGGGAAAAGAACAGAGTACAACATTTAATATTTACAGTGTGGCTGGGTGTAGTGACTCATGCCTAAAACAACAGCACTTTGGGAGGCCAAGGTGGCAGAATAGCCCAGGAGTTCGAGACCAACCTGAGCAACATAGTGAGACCACTACAAAAACCACAGAAATTAGCTGGGTGTGGTGGCATGAGCCTGTAGTTCCAATTATTTGAGAGGCAGAGGCAGAAAGATTGCCCGAGCCCAAGAGGTTGCGGCTGTGGTGAGCCATAATTGTGCCACTGCACTCCAGCCTGGGTGACACAGCGAGATACTGTATGGGAAAAAAAAAGATTTATGATGAAAAGAGATGCATAGTTACGTTACTTAAATGTGTATAAATGCATATATGTGTATGTGTGTATATATTTGATGCCAGTGTAATGTATAATTTGGTGAGTTAACTTTTTTTATTTGTGACAAAGTTTTTCAAATTAATCAATTTTTATTTCAGAGTAGTTTTAGGCTTATGGAAAATTTGAACAGAAAGTAGAGAATTCCCATATACCCCATTTATCTCTGTACAGTTTCCCCAAATATTATCATATTGCATTAGGAGAGTGCATTTGATATGATTGATGAGCCAATATTAACCCATAATTATTAAAGTTTATAGTTAACATTAGAGTTTTCTCTTTGTATAGTACATTTTTATGGGCTTTGATGAATGTATAACATCATGTATCCATGATTATGATATCGTAAAAGATAGTTTAGCTGCCTTAAAAATCCCCTGTGCTCCACTGATTCATCCTTCCCTTCCTTTTCCTGAAGCCCTGGCAACATTTGATCTGTTTATATCTCTGTAGTTTTGCCTTTTTTTAGTATTTCATATCATTGTGATTATGCCTTATAGTTACAGTATTTAGCCTTCTTAGACTAAATTCTTTCACTTCAATGTGCATCGAAGTCTCCTACATGCCTTTTTGTGGCTTGATAGCTCACTCTTTCTTATTGCTGGATAATATGTCACTGAATGGATATACCACAGTTTGTTTATCCATTCAGTGATGGAAGGATGTGTCTTGCTTGCTTCCAATATTTGAAAATTATGAATAAAGCTATAAACATACACGTGCAGGTTTCTGTTGAACACAGGTTTTAACTCAAATTACAGTTCTTACAGCAGGATATGAGCATGATTGCTGGATCATATGGCAAGACTAAGTTTAGCTTTGTATAAAACTGCCAAACTCTTCCAAAGCAGCTGGAGTTGTTGCATTCTTACCAGCAATGTATGCGATCTTAATGTTTTCCAACCTTACCAGCATTAATGTTGCCAGTGTTTTGGATTTGGGCCATTCTAATGGGTGTGTCATCACATCTCATTGTTTTTTTAATTTGCAATTAGCTAATGACATATAATGTTGAGTCTCTTTTCAGATATGTATTGCAATCTGTATATGTGCTTTGGTGAGGTGTCTGAATGCACATCTTCTCTGATATCTTAACAATATTGAGTCTTCCTTTCTTTTATTATGGAATAGTTCTTCATTTATTTAGATCTTTCTTTGATTTGTTTTATTAGGGTTTCATACTTTTCATCATATAAATCCTGAAAATGTTTTTAGACATTCCTAAATATTTCATATTTTAGTGCTATTATAAATATGTTTTTAATTCCAAATTCCAGTTGTTTATTGCTGATATATAGGGAAGCAATTGATTTTTGTATATCAACTTGAATCCTGCAACCTTGTTATAATCACTTATTAGATCTAGGGGTTTGTTGCTGTTATTGATTCTTTGGGATTTTCTACATCATGTCATCTGCAAGAGTTAATTTTTTTAAGCCTTAAGCTCTGTATCAATGCAATGTGATTTATTAATGTAACAGATAACCAGTCCTTTCCAACAGATTGAAGCCCCAAATGGCAAATGAAAACTCTCAAATGTTTATAAAAATGGAATAAATTATCTAATCTATCCCCTCTTTTCACTCCACTGTCTCACATACTCATACTGAAGTGGCATGATACTTTGGGAAATTCAGTGTTATACCTCTTGGAGGAATATAGAAAATTCAAGGTGATATTGTACTACACTGTACACTGTACTAGAGAGGTTCCTAATGTTTGCCCATTGACAAGAAAAAGAAGTGCACACTAAATGGTAATTTCTCTATTTACATTTTTTGATATTTTTTATGTTGTCTGCATTAAATGGTGCTACTGAAATCATCTTTTTAACTAGGTAATATTTCTCATTTAATGTTATTATCTGTACAGAGAATCACCTAGTATTAGTTCAACAACACTTATCAGTAACTATATGTGTGTATACAATTCTGCAAAAAAAGGGGTGACTACTGAAAATTTAAAAGAAGAGCTTCAACCAACAAATTCATGACACATTTTTTAGGGGAGTGGGCTATAGAGGAGCTCATCTCAACACACTCAGCAAGAACATTAGCAACAATGATGCCACTTAAATTTTAAAAAATGGCTACTCCTCTTGAGATTAATCCACAAGACAAGGAAAAGTATACAACTAATCAATCCAACTGTGTAGTGTTATAATTTAGAATGTTTTCCATAAATGGGAGATAATGAATACAAGAGAACTAGAAAGACAGTTACAATGAGTTTTTCGTATCAATATGACTGGTAGAGCAAATTTAGTCACTCATTCACTCAGTGTGTATGGATATAACTGTTTAAGTCTCAGAAAAATCTTAATAATACTGATATTTATGCAGAGCTTGTTATGGTCAAAATGTTTTCCATGTGCTAACTGGTTTCATAGTTACAACACTCCTTGCTAACTCTTATTTCACAATGGAAGCATCTAAGGCCTAGGGTTACCCAATCTGTAAGTGGCAGAGCCAGGATATTTGCCTGTGCTTTCTATCCCACTCTACTGTCTCCCAATAGCAATCTCTGTGATTGTTTATTAATTCAGAAAACATTTATCTGGGACCTGGTATGCACAAGTTATGATGGAAGACCTTTCTGTGTGGGTGGTGGTGGGGTTGGATATGAATGCAAAGATGCACCAGTATAGATTCATATGTATATTGTAAATATATAAAATGTAAATATCATGCCAGGCTAAGTTGTAAGACCGGGTAAGTAGATTCTTCTTTTAAGAAGCTTACACTTAGCCGGGCTTGGTGGCTTAGCCTGTAATTCCACGCCTTTGGGAGGCTGAGGTGAGTGGATTGCCTGAGCCCACGGGTTCGAGACCCGCCTGGGCAGCAAGACCTCATCTCTACAATAAATCAAAAAATCAGCCGGGTGTGGTAGCGCATGCCTGTAATTCCGGCTACTTGGAAGGCTGAGGCGGAAGGATCGCCGGAGCCCAGCAGGTCGAGGCTGTGGTGGCCGGGAGCGGCCACTGCACTCCAGTCTGGGCGACAGAGTGGGACTCCAACTCAAAAAAAAAAACAAAAAAACCTTACACTTTGGTGATGGTTAAGGCTTGGTGGTAAAGAATGCAAGATGCATCTTTGAAAACAGGAAAAGTAACAGCTATCCTATCATTTATAACAAATAGAGTGATGTGAGACAAGCTCAGAAACACAGAGAGAGCCATAAACCGTGTTCTAGAAGTAGAAGAGGAGATCAGTTCTGGCTAAAGGAATGGCACCATGTTGTGGGAAACTGAGCTGATCGCTAATAGTTTTAGATCGTATACCCCTTTCATACAATTTCTTGAGCTTATACTTCCAATATACATTTAGCATTGATTTATATATAATATATATTTCTATATCATAGTGCTTTCATAGCATTTTATATAAATTCATAATAATACACATAAGAATGAAAATTTACAAAGAATGAGATAAAAACAAAACATGGAACTTCTAACATTTCCTTCCAGTGGACCTGGAATACAGTCATAGAAGTAAGAAAATAGAAATGTTGCTGATAATAATATAGACTCCAAATTGGACCAAGGTTAGGATGAGACTCATTCTCTCTTCCTACTTCAGAAGGAAAGGGGGGTTCATAATAAATAATAAGGTTCCTCATTCTACATGGTCTACCAATTATGGAATACATATTTCTGGAACTAGGATGACAGAGTTAAATAGAATCATAATTTTAACCTTCTATATACTGTAACCAAATTATTTTCTAGAAAATAGTGGATCAATTTACAGTTCTTACAGCAGGATATGAGGTCATGAGTGTTGTCAGCTTTGATGATTTTTATTCTTAAAACTGTCTTCCAATGCAATAATAACTTTTTGTTTTGATTTACATTTCTTTGACTGATAGAGACATTGAATTTTTAAGTTTATTAATCACATATCTTTCTCTGTTTGATTGTAAAAATAAATTGATGCACAATTTATTTTTGAGCGTGAACAATTCTGTAGCTTTTATTATACAGGCATATAGGCATAGCTCTTTATACTGTGCTTCACTTTAGTGCTTCGCAGATATTCCTTTTTTTTTTTTACAAATTGAAAAATTGTGGCAACCCTGCATCGAGCAAGTCTGTCAGCACCATTTTTCCAGCAGGAGGTGCTCATTTCATGTCTCTGTGTCACATTTTGGTAATTCTCCTAATATTTCATACTTTTAAACTATTATTATATCTATTGTGGTTATCTGTAACCAGGCATCTTTGATCTTACTATTGTAAATATTTTGGGATGCCATGAACCATTCCCATATAAGACAGCAAACTAATTCAATAAATGTCTTGTGTGTCTTGAATGCTTTGCCAACTAGCCATTCTTTCATGTCTCCCTCTCCTCAGATCTCTCTGTTCCCCGAGACACAACAATATTGAAATTAGGTCAATTAAGAATCCTACAATGGCCTCTAAGTGTTCAAGTGAAAGAAGGACTCACACACAGAGTCACACTTTAAATCAAAAGCTAGAAATGATTAAGCTTAGTGAAGAAGCTACATCAATATCCAAGATAGGCTGAAAAGTAGGTTCCTTATGACAAACAGATGCCAGGTTGTGAATGCAAAAGAAAAATTTTTGAAGAAAATTAAAAGTACTACACACATTAGCAGATACATTAATGATAAGAAAGTAAAACAAGCTTATTAGAGACATGGGAAAATTTTAGTGGTCTGAATAGAAGACCAGAGCAGCCACAACATTACCTTAAGCCAAAGCCTAATCCAGAGTAAGGCTCTAACTCTCTTCAATTCTGTGAAGGCTGAGAGTTGTGAGGAAGCTGCAGGAGAAAAGTTTGAAGTTAGTGAGGTTCATTCATGAGGTTTAAGGAAAGAAGCCGTCTCTATAACATATAATTGCAAGGTGAAGCAGCAAGTGTTGATGGAGAGTCTGCACCAAGTTATCCAAAAGGTTTAGCTAAGATAATTGATGACGGTGGCTACACTAAACAACAGATTTTCAGTATGGACGAAACAGCTTTTTTTTGAAAGAAGATGCCCTCTAGAACTTTCATAACTAAAAAGGAGAAGTCAATGTTTGGCATCAAAGCTTCAAAGGTGAGGTTGACTCTTACTGGGGACGAATGCAGCTGATTAAACTAAACTAATGCTTATTTACCATTCTAAAAATCCTGGAGAGCTTAAGAATTATGCTAGATCAATTCCACTTGTACTCTATAATCAGAACAACAAAGCCTGAATGACAGCATATATATTTATAGCATTGATTACTAAATATTTTAAGCCCGCTGTTGAGACCTAATGCTTAGAAAAATATTTCTTTCCAAATATTACTGCTCTTTGACAATGAGTCTTGTCACCCAAGAGCCCTGATGGAAATGTATAAGGAAATTAATGTTGTTTTCATGACTGCTAATGCAGCATCCATTGTTCATCCCATGAATCAAGGAATTATTTTAACTCTCAAGACTTATCATTTAAGAAATACATTTTTAAGGTTATAGCTGTCAGAGATAGTAATTCCTCTAATGGATCTGGACAAAGTACATTTAAAATCTTTTTGACAGGATTCACCATTTTAGATGCCATTAAGAACATTCATGATTCATGGAAGGAAGCCAAAATATTCACATTATCAGGAGTTTGGAAGATGTTGATTCCAATTTCACAGATGACTTTGAGGAGTTCAAGACTTCAGTGGAGGAAATAGCTGCAGAGAACTAGAATTAGAAGTGGAACCTAGCCGGGCTCGGTGGCTCAGCCTGTAATCCCGCGCCTTGGGAGGCTGAGGTGAGTGGATTGCCTGAGCCCGCGGGTGCGAGATCCACCTGGGCAACCTGGTGAGACCTCATCTCTACAATAAATCAAAAAAAATTAGCCGGGGTGGTAGCGCACGCCAGTAATTCCAGTTACTTGGAAGGCTGAGGCGGAAGGATCGCCGGAGCCCAGCAGGTGGAGGCTGAGGTGGCCGGGAGCTGCCCTCCAGTCTGGGCAACAGAGTGAGACTCCAACTCAAAAAAAAAAAAAGAAGTGGAACCTGAAGATGTGACTGAATTGCTACTATCTCAGGATAAAATATGAACTGATGAGAAATTGCTTCTTATTCATGAGCAAAGAACATGGTTTCTTAAAATGGAATCTACTCCTGGTGAAAATGCTGTGAACATTGTTGAAATGACAACAAGGAATTTAGAATATTGCATAAACTTAGTTGATAAAGCAATGGCAGTGTTTGAAAAGATTGACTCTAATTTTGAAAGTTCAACTATCGGTAAAATGCTATCAAACAGCATCTCATGTTACAGAGGAATCTTTTGTGAAAGAGTCAATCAATGCAGCATAATTTATTGTTGTCTTATATTAAGAAATTGTCACAGCCACCCTAACCTTTTGCAACTACCATACTGATTAGTCTGCAGGCATCAACACTGAGGCAAGACTTTCCTCCAGCAAAAAGTTTATAACTCACCCACATTTTACCTGTACGATGACCACGTATGTACCTAACCTGAATTGCACCCCACATTAAAAAAAAAGTTTACAACTCCTTGAAGATTCAGATGATTGCTAGATTAAACAAAAATTTAACTATAAACTATTTTTAAACTAAAATATGTACATTGTTGTTTTAGACATAATGCTGTTGCAAATATGGTATTACACTACAATACAGTTTTAGCATAATTTTTATATGCACTGGGGAATCAAAAAAATGTGTGACTCATTTCATTGGATTGTTCATTTTGTTGTAGGGGTCTGGAGCCAAACACACAATATATCTGAGATATGTCTGTGTTAATAATTTGTACAGTCATTATCGCTATCTAAATTCAGAACATTTTCATCATTTCCAAAAGACATACTATATTCATTAGCAGTAATTCTCTATTCTCCGTCACCAGCCTCTGCCATCTACTAATCTGCATTCTGTCTCTAGGAATGTGCCTGTTCTGGACATTTCATATAAGTATTGTATACATTTCATACATGTACGATATGTAACCTTTTGGGCTTATTTGCCTTAGCATAATGTTGTTAGGGTTCATTCATATTACAACATGGATTAGTACTTCATTTCTCTTTATGGCTCAATAAAATTATATTGTATGGATATTCTGCATTTTGTTTATCCATTCGTCAGATGCTGAACTTTTGTTTATTTGTTTGTTTGTTTGTTTCACTCTTTGGCTATGCAAATTTTTATGCTATTCTCCTGGGTATGTACTTAGGGAGAGGGATTGCTTGGTCATATGATAACTCTATGTTAAACTTTTTGAGAAACTGCAAACTATTTCTAATGAGGCTGTACCTTTTACATCTTTACCGGCAGTGTATGAAGGTTCTGATTTCTCTATATTCTCACCAAAATTTGTTATTGTCTGACTTTTTTATTCTAGCCATCTTTGTGGATGTGATGATCACTATCATCACAGTGATTTTTGATTTGCATTTTCTTGATGACTAATAATGTCAAACTTTTTATTATTGGCCATTTTTAGCCATGAGCATATCTTTTTTGGAGAAATGTTTATTCAAACCATTTGTTCACTTTTGAATTGGGTTATTTACCTTTTTATTGTTCAGTTGTAAGTGTTCCTTACATAAAGAATAGTCCCTTATAAGATACTTCAATTTGTAATTTTTCCTCTGTCATGTGTTTTTTACTTTCTTTGTGGTGTCTGAAGCACAAACATTTTTAATTTTGATGAAGTTCAGTTTTATTATTTCTTTTGTTGCTCATGTTTTTGCTATTATATCAAAGTAACCTAACCATTACTTAATTCAAGATCATGAAGATTTATACCTCTTGTTTTCTAAGTTTGAAAAAGTTTCAGTCTTATATTTTGGTCTTTGATTCATATTGAGTTAATTTTTATATATGGTGTGAAGTAGGGGTCCAACTTTATTTTTTTAATGTGGCTGTCCAATTGTTCTTTTATTTCCTTTATTTATTTGCTTTTTAAAAATTTTATTTTATATTCTGGGGGTACAAGTGTATATTTTATCGGAAAGTCTGTTTTCCCCATTGAATTGTCTTGGCATCTTAGTTGAAAGTTAACCGAACCAAAATGTATGGGTTTATATTGATCTTTTAATTCTAAACAATTGATATATAATCTTTATAGCAGGACCACACAGTCTTAATTACTGTAGCTTGGTATTTAGTTTTGAATTCAGAAGTTTGGTCCTCTATGTTTTTTTTTTTTCAGACTATTTATATTAATGCAACCACTGATGTTTCTTTTATCAATTGCTTACATTTTAAAAATGGATTCTGATGTTAAATAACTTTAGAATTTAAACGCAATATAGAGCTCCCTAATGATGTCATGTCTCTGTGCAATCATTAAACTGTGCAACTCCACAAACTACTAAACGTGGCCCAGTGAGTGACATGGACAGAAGCAAAGACAGACTGTAGAGGAGGATAAGGATAGCTTAAGGATAGCTTTTCTCTTAGAACTCACAAGATCCTTTTTTATTCTTTCATTATCGTGTACTAATATTTCTATCATTTGGTAAGAGCACATTTTATTTATATATATTTTAAAGCAGGATTTATTGAGAGGGCAGAAAAGCTCCCACAGTGGGAGGGGACCTAAGGGGGTTTCCCAGAGCACATTCTGTATTAAGAATACATTTATAATTGTCGTGTTTGTTGAAAACATTGTTTCCAGTTATCATTTACTTTTCTCTTACTTTTGATATATAGATTTGATTTTTATATAGTCATATCAACATAATTGAATGGTACAGGGTGAAATGTGAGCACCAAAGTGGGAATGGTCAAGGGCTAGAGTGAAATGTACTCAGAAATAGTTGTCCTGTAAAGCCATAAATAAGCCATATTTGGAGAAAAAAAGACTGTTCTTTGCCCCTTGAATAGTCTTGACACACTCATCAAATATCAATTGACCAGAGATGTATGTCTTATTTCTAGACGTCCCAATTCTATTTTGTTGATATCTGTCTCTATCTTTGGTCAGTACCAAACTGTCTTTATTACCATTGCTTTGGAATACATTTTGAAATCCTTCTACTTTGTTGTTGTTGTTGTTGTTATTGCTTTGATTATCTTAGGTCCAGTGCAATTTTAACAAATTTTAGACTTAGCTTTTCAATTTCTAAAAAAAAGGTCAGATTGTGTTGACCTATAGATTAATTTCTTGATAATGTTTAAAAATGCTTCTGATCCATGAACATGGGATTTTAAATTTATTTAGATGTTTTAAAATTTGTATCTCACAGAAATTTTGCACAGTATCTTACACATAGTAATTTAAAAAATATTTGACAAATAATATATTAATTATAAATCAATACCATAAATGAATGAGAACACAGTACTCATTGCAAACAAGCTGGGAATTCTTGTTTTCTTTAACATAGATTTCTTTGGAAATTTGTTATGAATCAAATATCAGGTAATTTTTGATATTTAATATGAACTAGTTTGGGATGTTGTAAAATGTTATTTTAATCATAAAGTTATTTTATTGAAACATAACTCATATAGCTGAACTATGTAATTCTTAGTCACAGGAACAGAGGTGGTTTCAAAATATAAAGGCTGATAGAAATGGCCACTTTCTAGGAATTATAGTTTAACTGCAGGCAAATGTAGGACTGTTCTATTATTATAAGTTATGAAATTACAAGATCTCATGACTAATAGGTTATAATAGACTTTTACAATTTCCAATATCTTTAACTCTTACTCTATTTTAGGGGCCTTTACAGATTCAACTTCCATCTTTGCACTGATAGCTTTCAAGTAACCTCAGGTCTACATCTCCCCCACAAACTTTATGAACCATTTTATTCAAATGTCAGCTAGAAATCTCTATGCAGATGTACTGTGGCACATCATGCATAATAGTGAACGAATTATCATCACTTTTAACCTGTTCCTGCTCCATATTATCTATCTTACATAATGTTGATAGCGTTTGCCAGATATTTCAATCCTGAAAGTATGGAATTATCCTTGATTGTCTCACACCTCTATCTCATCCATCACCAAATCCCATAGTTTAGTGTATCTCCTTAACACCTATATAATTCATTACCTCTATTGAGTTTCACTACTAAGTCTTAGTTAAGGTAGTTGTCAGATCCCACGGTATCACTTTTGTAGCCTTTAGTAGGCCCCAGGCTAATCTTCCTGCCTCCCATATGCAACTGACACTTGACTTATCTGTTCCAAATTTAAATCTGATACCATCTTTCTCTGTTTAAAAGCAACAAAAAAACTCTAATATTTTAAAGTCTCTCCCTCCCAGTATTTGTCAGGGTTTGGTCTCTCATTGCATTGGTCTGCTAACGGAAGTGGTCAAAGAAGGATCAAATTCTTGTCAAATATCACTTTAAAAATATGTCTAAACATACCATGTTTAAATAACTGCAATTAACAGAGAAAAGAAGATGCAAATTGACTACCATAAGAGTTAAATTAGCTTTTTTATTATGCAAAGTGATGCTAGAGTAAAAAACAGATTTACTATTTATATAACTTAACAGCATGACTAAATTAGTGGCAGTTTAACAAGAGAAGTTACCTTTTAGGAGTTGAGGCTTTTTTTTTTAATGAATAGCATTTTTAGTTGTAAAAATTACATAAAATACACCAATTAAAAGAGACTGAGCGGATAAAGATACAAATATATGTTGCCTTCAAAAAACCCATTTTATAAAGCTACACATAGAATAAAAGTAAAGGGATAGGGAATAATATAACATGTTAACACTAATCAAAATGGGAGTAGCTATATCATTTTGGTCAAGGCCAACTTCTGAGCAAGGACAACTAGGGATAGAGGGCATTACATAATAATAAAGGGGTCAATTCTCTAAGAAGTATTATGTATTATGTGTTACATAATAATAAAAAGGTTAATTCTCTAAGAAGACATAAGAATTCTTACTGTTTATGTGCCAAAACTACAGCATTAAAATATGTGAGGCAAAAAATAGTAAACTGCAAGAATAAATAAATAGATAAATATATTATTATAGTTGGAAACGTGACACCGTTCTCTAAGTGACAGATTCAGTAGTCAGAAAATCAGGAAGGATATAGTTGAACTTAAAAGCATCATAAATCAACTGATTGTAACATTTACACAATACTTAACCAAATAAAAGATTAACACACATTTTTTCCTCACGTGCACTGAAGTATTCACCAAGATTGAATATGATCTGAGCCATAAAAACACTTCAACAAATGCTTAACAACTGGAAATCATGCAATGTGTACTCTCAAATCAAAATATAATTAAACAAGAAATCAACTAAATAAGAAAGATAGATAGAAAATCCCCAAATATTGAGGGATTAAACAACACACTTTTATATAACATATGGACAAACAAAAGTCTCAAAGGAAATTTAAAAATATTTTGAAATTAATGAAAATACATATTAACAGTGAGAGCAGTGCTTAGAGCATTAAACGCATATTTTAGAAAATAAGTAAGATATAAAATCAATAATCTAAGTTTCCACTTTAGGAAAATACAAAAGAGAGAGCACACTAAAACTTAATTAAGCAGAAGAAAAATATATAATGAAAATTAGAAAGAAAATTGAAAACAAAAAATTAATACAAAAAATGAATGAAACCAAACTGATTCTTTGAAAATATCAATAAAATTGAGAGGCCTCTAGCCAGGCTAACCAAGAAAATAAAAGAAGATACAAATTACTAGGATCAGAAATGAAAAAGGAGCTGTCACTACTGGAAATTAGAAGGATGATAAAGGAATATTATTTTGATAGTTAATTTTATGTGTCAACTTGGCTAGGCCAAAGAATGCCAAAGATTACTGGCAGCTGCCAAAAGCTCAGAGAGAGCCATGAAATAAATTCACTCTCAGAGACTCCGGAAGTAAACAATCTTGCGGACACCTTGATTTTGGACTTCTGGTCTCCAGTACTTGAGAATAAATTTCTGTTGTTTTAAGTCAATCTTGTTTGTGGAAATTGTAACAGATGCCCCAGGAAACTCATATAAATGGTGACAAAAGTGGACAGCTTTCTGAAAAGCAGTTCACTAATACTCCACTTTGGAGAGAGGCAGTGGCAATGTTTGCTGGGGAAAAGCAAGTGAAGTAGGAAAGTAACCCCCAAATGTGATATTCTCTTTCAAAAGCAAAACATTTCACTCTCAGTTGGGAGGAAACTTGAAGGTCAAATGATCACCCTTTGCCCATGGGTGTCAGCTCACCACACTCCCGGTGCATTTTTAAAAATTGCTTAAAAGAGATCACAATGCTGATAATGGAAAAATGCATGTGTGGGGACAGGGATATCTATAGAGAGAAAACAAACTGTTTTTTTCTATTCCCTCCCTCAACAATAATCCACACAGAATACTTCTGTGACCAAATATATGTTTTTTTCCCCCCACACACTAAGCAAGCAACCTTTTCTGCAGAGGTCACCAGCAGGGTGTCCTCCAAGTCAATTTAGTTAATATGCTATTTGCCTAGAGATGGCATCAGATCCTACAGATCGAAGGTTTGGTCCCCTTCACTTCCTTCCACCCCCATTTTAGATGCCAGTCATAAGACTATGATTGTTTGTTTTATCTATGCTTCTGACCTGCTGGCTATAAATTGGGGATCCCATGACCCTATCCTTGAGTTCAACTAATTTTCTAGAGTGGCTCATAGAACTCAGGAAAACAAATTTACCATTTATTATAAAAAATATCACAAAAGATACAGTTGAAGAGATGCATAGGATGAGGTACGAGAAGAGACACAGAACTTCCATGTCCTCCCCAAACACTCCATCCTCTAGGAACTGCCATGTGTTCGGCTGTGGGATGCTCTCCAAAGGGTTAAGCATGATTGATTAAACTCTTGGCCATTGTTAATCAACATAACTTTCAGACATTCTGCCCTCTCCAGAGGTTGGGAAGTGGGCAGAAAGTCCCGTCTAATCCTACCTTGTTCTTTCCTATGATCAGCCTCATCCTGAAGCTACTTAGGGTTGCTAACCATCTGTCAACTCATTAACACACAAAAAGACATCACTTTGGAGGTTTCAAGGATTTTAGGAGTTATATGCCAGGTAACTGTGGCAAAGACCATACATATACAAGGGACTGCATATACAATGATGGTTCCATAAGATTATAACGGAGCTAAAAAAATTCCTGTGGTGACATTGAAGCTGTGATAACATCAGAGAATCCATTACTCACGTGTTTGCAGTGATGCCCGTGTAAACAAACCTACTGCGCTACCAGTTGTACAGCACAGTAGTGTACAATAATGTCCTAGGCCTTCACATTCACTCACCACTCCCTTACTGACTCACCCAGAGCAACTTGCAGTTCTGCAAGCTCCATTCTTGGTAGATGCTCTAAACAAGTGTACCATTTGTGCCATTTTAAAATATTTTATACTATCTCTTACTGTTCCTTTTCTATGTTGGATACACAAATAATTACCACTGTGCTATAATTACTTACAGTATTCAGTACAGGAACATGCTGTACAGGTTTGTAGCCTAGGAGCAATAAGCTATATCATATAGCCTAAGTGTGTAGTAGTCTAGATCATCTAGTTTTGTGCAAGTGCCCTCTATAATGTTCACACAACGACAAAACTGCTGAACAACACCATCGCTTAATGACACATCTCAGAATCTATACCCCATCATTAAGTGACACATGATGGTATTTTACAGTATATATGAGACATCTCTGCACCTCCCTCTCAATTTTTCTGTTAACCTAAAACTGCTCTAAAAAATAAAGTTCTTAATATATAAAAGATAAAGAGCACAATCCTTGTCCACCAATACAATTGACCACAGCTTTATCTATTCCTCCATACAGTATTACCTCCACATACCCCTTCCTAATGAGTCTGTATTCCCAGGTACGTGCACATATCTATCTCTCTCTCTCTCTTTTTTTCTTTTCTTTTTTTTTTTTTTTTTTGTGAAGACAGTGTATCACTACTTTGCTCAGTCTGGTCTCAAACTCCTGGCCTCAAGCTGTCCTCCCTCTTTGGCCTCCAAAAGTTCTGGGAGTACAGGTTCGAGCCACTGTGATTGGCCATGTTCCCAGGCTTTCTTTTTTTTTTTTTATGTTTTATTTTATTTTAGAGTTGTGAGGTACATGTAAGGATTTTTGAATTTTTTAATTTAAAACATTTTATTTTATTTTAGAATTTTGGGGTATGTGTGAGGATTTACTTATATGCGGGTGAGGTTTGGGCTTCTAGTGGACCCTCTCTCCCCATAGCAGACCTGGTACACAGTGTAGGGTTATATACCTCTTAACCCTCCTCTCCCCCTTCCTCCTTTAGCAGTGTCCAGCATCTGTTGTTCCCACTTTTGTGCTCATGTGACCAGTGATCAGGGCCCATTTATGAGTGAGAATATGCAGTATTCAGTTTTTTGTTTCTATGATAGTTCACTTATATGATGGTCTCCAGCTGCATCCATGTTGCTGCAAAGGACACGATTTTGTTCTTTATGACTGTGTATTATTAAATCGTGCATATGTACCACATTTTCTTTATCTAATCTACTTTTGATGGGCATCTGTGTTGGTTCCATTTTTTGCTATTGTGAATATTGCTGCAATGAACATATATGTGCAGGTAACTTTTGGGTAGAGGGATTTATGTTCCTCTGGGTTTATCCCCAGAAGTAGGATTGCTGGATCATATGGAAGTTCAGTTTTCAATGCCACACTGCTTTCCTCAAAGGTCAAACTAGCTTACATTCCCACCAACAGTGTACAAGTGTACTTGTGTACAAGTGTCCCCTTTTCTCCACAGACTCACTAACACCTGTTGTTTTTGACTTTTTTTCTTTTAGATTCAGGGAGTACACGTTCATGTTCTTCACATGGGCATATAGTATAGTGGTGGGGGCAGGGTCTCAGGTCGTCTGTTCCTTAGATTGTGAACATCGTGCCCCATAGATAGTTTCCGAACCCTTTTCTCCCTCCTACCTACCCCCTTATTGATGTCCCCAGTGTCTATTATTTCCATCTTTGCAACCATTTAGCATTCGCATATGAGTGAGAATATGTGGCATTTGGTTCTCTGTTTCTGAGTCAGTTCACTTAAGACAATGATCTCTGCCGGGCTCGGTGGCTCAGCCTGTAATCTCGCGCCTTTGGGAGGCTGAGGTGAGTGGATTGCCTGAGCCCGCAGGTTCGAGACCTACCTGGGCAGCAAGACCTCATCTCTACAATAAATAAAAAAATCAGCCGGACGTGGTAGCGCCTGCCTGTAATTCCAGCTACTTGGAAGGCTGTGGCGGAAGGATCGCCGGAGCCCAGCAGTCGAGGCTGCGGTGGCCGGGAGCGGCCACTGCACTCCAGTCTGGGTGACAGAGTGAGACTCCAACTAAAAAAAAAAAAAAAAAAAAGACAATAATCTCCAGCTCCATCCAAGCTTCTGCAAAGGACACAATTTCACTCTTTTTTTATGGCTGCATAGTATTCCATGGTGTGTGTGGGGTGTGTGTGGTGTGTGTGGTGTGTGTGTGTGTGTGTGTGTGTGTGTGTGTGTGTGTGTGTGTGTCTGCATATGTGTGTGTATACCATATTTTTTTTTATCCAGTCAAGTTTTGGTTGGCATGTGGGTTGGCTCAATGATTTTGCTATTGTTAATAGTGCTGCAATGAACACACGAGTACCGTCAACTTTTAAAAACATAATTATTTCTTTTTCTTTGGGTAGATCACTAGTAGTGGGTGGGTCAAATGATAATTCAATTTTTAGTTCTTTGAGAAATCTCCAGACTGTTTTCCTTAGAAGTTGAATTTAATGATAGGCATCCTTACTGGTTGTAGGTGATGTTTCATTGTGGTTTTGATTTGCATTTATCTAATGATTAGTGAGGCTGAGCATTGTTTGATATGTTTGTTAACTGCTTGAATGTCTTTCTTTGAGAAATGCCTGTTCATGTCCTTTGCCCACCTTAATAGGATTGTTTTGGTTTTTTGTTTTTGTTTTTTTTTTTTTTTGGCCTTTTTTTTCCTGTCGATTCATTGAGTTCTTTGTAGGTCCTGGATGTTAGGCCTTTGTCGAATGTGTAGCTTGCAAATATTTTTTCCCATTATATGGGTTGTCTCTTTACTCTCTTGATGGTTTGTTTTGCTGTGCAAAATCTATAGTTTGAAAAGGTCTCACCTGTCAATTTTAGCTATAGCTGTATTTGTTTTTGAAGACTTGGTCCTGAATTCATTACCTACTCTGTTATCCAAGAAGGTGTTTCCTATGTTTTCTTTTAAGATTATTATAGTTTGAGGTTTCACATTTAAGTCCTTAATCCATTTTGAATTAATTTTTTGTATATAGTGATAGGTAGGGGTACAGTTTCATTCTTCTGCATGTGCTTAGTCATTTTCCTGGCACCATTAGCTAAATATAAGGTTTCATTTCCCCAATGTTTGTTTTTGTCCACTTTGTTGAAGATGAATTGATTGAAGGTCCATGGTTATATTTTTGGATTCTTTGTCCGGTTCCACTAGTTTATGTGTCTATTCCTGTGCCAGTACCATACTATCTTGGTTACCGAAGCTTTGTAGTAAAGTTTAAAAGTCTGAAAGTGTGATGCCTGCAGCTTTGTTCCTTTTATTAAAAATTGCTTTAGCTATTGGGGCTCTTTATTGCTTTCATATGAATTTCTATATATTTTTAGGTCTATAAAAAATTATGCTGAAAATTTGATAGAAATTGCATTGAATCTGTAGATTGTCTTGGGTATAACGGATATATTGACAATACTGATTTTTCCAACCCATGAGCATGGGATGTTTTTCCATTTGTTTGTGTCACCCTTGATTTCTTTGAGCAATGTTTTGTAGTTCTTATTGTAAAAGTCTTTCACTTCTTTGGTTAGGTGGATGCCAAGGTATCTTTTTGTGTGTGTGGCTATTGTGAATGGGATTATGTTTTTTATTTGGTTCTCAACCTGCTTATTGTTTCTAAGAGTGTGTAGATCAAATGATACTGTGGCTTCACTTATAAATTCTGCAGAAAAGAGACACTGATCAGTGAGAAAAGCATCACGAAATATAGACTTAAATGGATATCAGCCCAGAGAGGTTCACTTTAAATTTAAGATGAAAACAATGTGGCATTCATACAGAAGTGTCAGAAAATTTAAAAAGTGAAAGAAATTTAGAATATAAAAGAGTCCATTCTAGAAAAGACCAGACACCAAGAAGCAAAACAAAAATCTGCATTAGTATTTTATACAATTGTTTTACAATTTACATGAAGTCTATGAAAGAACAGGTCAATTTTTTATGATATGATAAAAATTTTTTATCATATCATAAAAAATTGAATGAGATAAAAGGGGGGTATTAACCAGGGAAACACACTGAAATAAAAAAATATGTTCTCCTCCATTTTAGACCTGAAAAAAAATTAGTTATAAATAATAAAAAGAATAAACAAGAAAAATAAAATAGATTTTTATAATAGCCATGAAAGCAAAGTAAAAATATAAAATGGTTATGAAGAAATAATAGACAAGGAGAGACAATGGAAAGCCAGTTTACAGATAATTGTTCATACCAAAGAGAACTCATCAAATGGAATAGTAAAATAACCTTTATTAGAGGAAAATTTTCTCACAAATGAAGAAAAATGGGATCAACATAATAAAGGAGTGTATTATGAACTATAAATTCAAAATTATTGTTAGAATTAATTTGACTGAATTTCAAGATAAAGGAAGAATAATTCTAAATGTGAAAATGTTAAATCATTTTGCGGAGAATCAGAGTAACCAGATTTTCTACATCTAAATGCAAAAGATAACAGAATAACGTCTACAAATTCTGAGAGATATAAGATGTGACTCAAGAATTTTATACCTAAACAAGTTATTACTCAAGTATAAAGTACACAAGCAGAAACTTGTGTACATAAAAATTTAGGAAATAGAGCATTCATGAGCCTTTGCCAAGGAGGAGAAGAAGAAAGGCAGAGAAGAAGTAGCAAAACTACTCAACACAAAATCCAACCAACCAAATGAAAAATGCAGACATGTAGTAAAAGGTCAATTAATAGATATAAAACTCACTTGTTTCTAGAATTGCAGTGACGTTCCCAAAATATATTCTTTTTTTTCCCTCATAGCTCTTACCACTCTCTGAAATTGCATAATTGCATACTTGTAGGGCATAGACTCTCTGTCTTGTTAATTATTGTGTCCCCAGCATCTAGAATATTACCTGGTACAGGTTAGATCCTCATTAATATTTAGTGTTTGAATGAATGAATGTACTTTTACAATATTTGCATTGAAAATTGTAATATTATTTTTAAGTTATAAAATTGGCCATGTGTGGTGACTCACACCTGTAATCCCAGCACTTTGGGAGGCCAGAGTGGAGGATTGTTTGAACTCAGGAATTCAAAATCAGCCCAGGCAACATAGCAAGACTTCGTCTCTACAAAAAATAAAAAAACTAAGCCCGGCATGGTGGAATGCACATATAGTCCCAGCTACTCTGGATGCTGAAGCAGAAGGTTGGCCTGAGCCCAGGAGGTTGAGGCTATGGTGAACTGTGATTACACCACTGCACTGCAGCCTGGGTGACAGCATGAGACCCCAACTCAAAAATAAAATAATAAAATCAGTGTCATATAAAATTATATATTATGTATATAGTATAGTTTAAAATTACAGTATATTACAGTGTAAAGATGTTAATACTCGAGTGACATTTGGACATTTCTGGCCACCATACCAAAGTACTGTAGATTTTTTAGTACATTGGTGGCTTATAAGCAACAGAAATTTACTCCTCACAGTTCTGGAGACTGAAAGTCCAAGATCCGAGTGGCAACATGGTTGGGTACCTGTGAGGGCCCTCTTCTGGGTTGCCGACTGCTGGTGTCTAATGTGATTACGTGGCAGACAGCGGGTTAGAGAGCTCTCTGCTGTCTCTCTTATAAGGGCACGAGTCCTATTCATAATATGTCCACCTTCATGACCTAGTTACCCCAACCTTCTAGCACCATCACATGAGGGGTTAGGATTTAATATTAATTTTGGAGGGATACAAATATTTAGTCTGTAACAGTGATGTTTTAAATCCATTATGACTTGTTTTTACTATAGCGATTATACCAGTGACTTCTCTCAACTCTTGGTTTATGTGCTACTGATACAATAACTTCCAGCCTACTTCATGGTTTTCTTTTTTTTTCTTTCTTTTAAAGATGTGGGGTACAATTCAGAGTTAGGTATACAAATGTTCATTATGCAAGTACCCTTGTTGATGAGGTGTGCCCCTCCCTTCCCCAGGCAGATTTCCACTACTGAATTGTTGCTGAGTCAGGCAGTGTTTGGAGTCTCAAAACAAAGCGCTCTTTTCTGATTCTGACAGTTTGGTCTTCCATGCCTTCCTTGACATCTTTTTTTTTAGTAAATCTTTATATTTGTCCTACCTGTGACCACCCACTGCTGCTCACCAGAATCTCTGAATATATTCCATCTAGTACTTGATTCCTCACAATGTCTCACTAACTAAATCCTATGGGTCCTATATTGATATATAATTGAAATTGATATATAAAATTCTGGAAAGTAGTAATATAATTATAAAGTAGAGCATATGAGCACTTGTGGTTACAAATTCACATTTGTTAATTGCTGATTAGATTGCTACTTGTAGGATAGTGTGCAATCATTACTGCATATTAACCTTAAGATTGATGAGTAATTAAAATCTCCTAAAAGTATCATTGTCTAGAAGTTGACAGGTTTGCAATGATTTTTTTAGATCTCTTTAAAAATCTTAACTTCTGTCTCTTAATGATTCCGATAATTAAATATTTATTAAGCATCTGCTAATTGTAATCTGTCAAATCAAATCTGGGGAATAATATACTCCCCCTCCTAGAACTCTAGTGACTAAGGAGAAAATTGCAATTTTTATAGGACTTTGAAGAATGGGTAGGTCTTAAAGAGGCACAAAATGAAAGGGAATGCCATTTCACCAGAGAGAACTATATGAGTTAAAGCTTGGAATCCTGAGTTTTCAATGCAATTTTGAATGCATTGATGAAATGCCTGTTAATGGTTTTATGCAAGCTATTAATGAACATGAATATAAAAAAGACCAGTTTTGTCAGACTGAGTCAGTCCTGTGAAGTTCACAGTTTTGAAGAAGAGCTAGACCCTTAAATAAATAATTTCAAAACAATGAGCTAATGCTGGTGATTACAGCTAAAAATATTAAGGGGAAAGCAAGTCATTTGACCTCGGGGCTTGGTACTTACATTATAAAGGTCAATGGTTTCTTGTAGCTTGAGTTCAGGTAGGGAGATAAGTGCAGAAAACAGAATATGATGTGTGAAAACCATTGCTCTAGTCCAATTTCCTCATCCTTTTACAGATGAGGAAATTCAAGGAGAGGCTGCATCAAGTCATCACCCAATCACTGGATTAGAAGTGAAAATGTTTCCATTTTCAGCGACCCACCTTTGCCACTTTGGCTATGAGACTTGGGGCAAATCAGTTAACCACTTGAGAGCTTTGCTTTTCTAATTCATAAAATTAAAATTTTGTCTTGCATAATCTCTGAGGTCTTATTCCTGCTGTAAAGTTATTTAATGCCAACAGTGGACACAATTATCCACAAACTCTAGTTCAGTCTCTTTCCATTGTGCTGATGGAGGATTACAGTCTATTTAGAATGCCCAGAGAATGCATGCCCTGGGTGAATTTCATAATAGCCTACACATCTATAATAGGATATATATACTTTATGACCTGTGACACTGTACCAAGTACAGGTGGATATGCCGCCAGGTTTTCAATAATTATGCAATGTCTGTATTTGACACTAGCATTGATATCTAGGGAAATCTGCCACTTGTTGAATCATATAATTCCTGGAACACCATTTCTTATCCCCAATCTTACATAACCACACCTTGATTAACATTATTTAATAAAATGCCACGTTGTGTAGCTAAGGTGTATTGGCAAAGTTGGAAAAGGCACTTCACAAATAAAAAATATATATTTACCTCCAGAAAAAGAAATTGAATGCATATACAACTTTATACAAGATAAAGAATGAGTTTAACAACTAGGATTTATGTATTACCTTTTCATGAGAACCTCTTTATTTTCTATTCATAACATTACCTGTATTTCTAATGAATTTTATCGTTTGATTTTTCTTAAGCTGAGCTTCACCAAAGAAATTCTGTAGTGGTGTTTTCACAAGCAAAATCTCACAATCACAAGTGTTATACTTTTCTGCATAAAAAGCATTTGAGGAGCACTTTCATGACATGGTATTCTGAAACACCATGCTTGAGAATATAGTCATTTGCAGTGTTATTTTTAGATTATTCTTTGCATTTATTCTTGGTGCTCTCTACAATATATTTCTATGAATATTAATTGTTAAAACATGTTACTTTCTATTTCTGTCATTTTCTTATGTACTATAGAGACATACAATCAAAAACATGTTTTTTTATGAGTATCAGTTAAATGAGATGCAAAGTGACAATAAATTACATGAGAACTACCTCACTTGAGCTACTCTTGGTCATGGGAAGGACTGGGAAATTAACATAATCATATTTTTTGTAGACTCAGAGCTTTTATTAATTAACTTACAATTGTTAATTAGTAGTATATATTCACCTTAGACCATTAGCATAAAATTTAGTACAAAATGCCTATAGGGTATTAAATTACTATTTAATATTTAATATTAAATGTCTTTTTTCTTACATGTCAGAATATATATTTATTGTCATAACAGATATGTTTATTAATTATATTAATGTCTTAACATAATTAAGGTCAGAAACTTCCAGCTATTATTTTTTTGCCCCTTGTTAACCTGGCAATGTTGGGTGGTAAATAAAGGGGAGGCTCAGGGTTTGGTAAGAGATTCGGGGTTTGATAAAGATCTGCTCTCTTAGTCTTTGCGAATACTTGATATGTTAACTTTTCAAAACTAATTCATTACTGATGAATTATATAAATAGAGGAATCCAAAATATTAGGGTAAACACAATTGAGCTCATAAATATGTATATGTGTTTTTTCTTTCCACTACTCTTTTGGTAGAAAATGTAGAACATGATTTATAAGCTTGGAATTAATTGCTTTATAATTTATTTCATAATGGCTATTCCAAACTACAGAATGTCCCTTCATTTAGCTGGATTTAACCTGTTGTACATTTCCAGAGAGGCAGAATTCTTCCGAACAACCTTCCTCTTGATTTTTCTATCTTTGTTCCCCCTCACACTATATGTCTCCCATAATTCACATCTACCTATCACCTAAATGACTTCTCCAGGCCACATGGATAGACATTTCTTCAGAAATACATTATGAACACTACCCAAGCATGTACTAATCATCATAAAGCAGGATTGAGATCATCATGCCATATTCCCACTCAATAACATCCCATAGGCTACTAATAGGTTACTACTCATTATTCTATATATATACATTTGAGAAGTATAATCTATTTCTCCATCTGCCTTTCTAGCCTAATCACCTCTCTGTATTGTCCCTTATACTCTCAACACAACCAACCTGAATTATTTACTGTTGACCAATTAAGCTACATAATTTTGTACCATGGTGTCTTTGGGGTGTGTGTGTGTGTGTGTGTGTTTCCATTCTGTAATTTCCTAATTCCCCTTTCTTCACAAATCTTCACATAATGAAATTTAAATAGGGCAGGTCCTCAAATAACATCCCTTGGTTCACTACCAGTGGTTATGTCATTGAGAAGGAAAAAATAATTTATTTCCTGCCAGGGCTACTGTCTGTGTGGAATTAGCATGTTCTCCCCACATCTGCATGGGTTTTCTCGAGGTACTCCAGTTTCCTCCTACATCCAAAAGATGTACTCATTAGGTGAATGGATGTGTCTGCACTGTCCCTGTGTGAGTGACTGTGGGTGTGTGTGAATGTTTCCAGCCATGGGATGGGAACCAGTCCAGGTCTGGTCCCTGCCTTATGCCAGGAGCTGCCGGGATAAAGTCTAGCCACCCCAACCCTGAACTGGAATACACAGGTTGGAAAATGAATGAATACAAATTATTGTCAAATAAAATTTGTTGAGTAGATGATAATCATACAAGTGCACAACAATAGACAATGCAGGACAAAAGTGCTCATCAAGCCTCAAACTGGCTCTATTTGTAATTTTCTTTTTTTGAACTGTATGGTGGGAAGGTGAGAAGAGGTGCTCCTGACAATTATAACTTTGCAAACATTTATTCTTCGATTTGACCCATCAACACTATGACCATCATCACTCACTGATTCACCAAAAATTGGGTATTTGTCTCACTTGTGTATTTGTTTTTGTTAATCTTTCTCAAATGTAGGTAGGTACAGCTCACAATTATTTCAGTGTTTAATATTAAAGTGTTTTGGGTCCTTATTTAGAAGTTAGGTAATATTTTTGTGACCAAAAATATGCCATAGAAACTTAACTCTTTTTTTATACCAATTAGCCTATGATGAAATTGGTTTTTTTATACATGATTTCACTTAAAGTCTCAGTTTCTAAGAGCCTATCAATGACGTTAAGAGAGGATTTCCTGTACCATTAAGATCAAGCTCAGGTTCTACTAACATTCATAATACCAGTCAAAAACAGTCTTTCTTGACTAAGGCAGGTATCATTCTATATTTTATGTATACA
This sequence comes from Carlito syrichta, assembly GCF_000164805.1. Lineage (NCBI taxonomy): Eukaryota > Metazoa > Chordata > Mammalia > Primates > Tarsiidae > Carlito > Carlito syrichta. The sequence continues at coordinate 309,953 of NW_007258376.1, read as the reverse complement.
ATCTGAATATGTGTGTACATTTTAAAAAATAGACATGTGAATGAATAAGCAAACAAAAAGTATTGCAAACTATGTCATGTCAAGGTTCAGGGTTTAGAAAAGGATATGTAGTCTTGGATCTTGCTAGAATTTAAATTCTCAACTTTTCTATTAAACTGTTGATTGAAATTTTTGAATCAAGCTCACATTACTTATATGGTAAACTCAGGGTAGTAGAAAAAGCAGGGGTTTTATAAACGGGAAAACCTGTGTTTTTATGCTAGCTCTGCCAATCATTAGTTGTCTCACTTAGTCTGTTTGTCAATCTGCTTTGACTAGTACTGAGGAGTAAAATAGTAATGGTGATGATTGGTAGGCATTACTTGCACTGTCAATCATTCTACAAAGAGGAGTTCCTGAGATATGACAGATTTTTTTTTTTTCCACATGAGGAGGAGGAACTTCTTCCTCTCTTTGGGGCTAAAGATAACTTGCTTCAAAAATCTCAGTTAAGAGAAGACTAGAGGTGTTCTAATGCTATAGGTGTATTCCTCTGACCATGTGAAGATGTGACAGGAGTAAGCCATAGATTTTCAATTATGGCAGTTGCTGCAGCAGAAATGGGAGGAGTTTTTAGAGCAGCCGGATCCAGTGTATCAGTTACGGAATCCTTGAGGCCAAAGAAGTTGTGCTTCTTCAATATGTGTAAGTATTTATAAATGTCGGTATACTTTCACGTATGAGTAGTATAAAACTGAACATAAATAGTAGTACACATTAAATACTTATTAACCTATATAACTGAGAAGTCCAGCAGTTGAATGCATTCAGCTGGGGCTTAGTTAGAACTTAAGCTTTATTTCTTTGCAATTCTTTTGCCTCTGTATTTTTCCATGTGGTGTTCAGTTTCATGCTGAAAGCTTACTGTTAGCCACCAGGGTTTCTTGATTCTTTCATATCAAGGAGAATGATCATTACCTTGCCTGTAATTAATTGGGGGCCTAGCTATGCTCTGACTGAATTACCTATAAAACAAGCCAGTGGAAGACCAAGGCCCTGCTGTCTTAAACTTTGTCTAGTTGAGTAAATTGCTCTGTTAAGGGAAATAGGATAACCTTTATTGACTTAGTATCTAAGTTTCAGATTAATCAACACCCAGCCCAGAGCTGGGAGTGGGATTAACTTCCACAAACAACACATGACTGCTAAATAATAAAGGGAGAGAAATAGATTACATATATAATGAAAAACACAATATCCACCACAATGGGAACTTTTGGAGTTCCAACAGCCAGGCATCAACCAGGAAGTCACTTTTTGACATAATAAGATCTGACACCTCTCCACTACTGGAATGGGAACATTAGTGAGTCTCACTAAAGAAACAGCTTTACCCAGGAAAGTGGTGATTTCATTAAGGTTATAACCGCTAGAGGTAAATCACAACAGCAAGTTGTGCAGACCACCTGGGAGAACCTGAAGAATTTACTAAAAAGCAAACATTAGAGAACACCAGAGATAATTTTAGAAATAACATGGCATTTTGAGAGGAGTTTCTAAAGCCTTATATTATAATAATGTGTGTGTTGAAAAAAAGAGTGACTTTATGTTATAATCACTAGATGGGTGAATGTGTAATGGTATCCTGAAAAGCAAAAGCAAAGGATTTGTGTATCTGTCTACATATCTTCTTAGCTATCTCACTTGTATGTGCATGTGTGTGTGTGTGTGTATGTGCACGCATGTACTCACGCTCTTTTTGATCTGTGTATGTGTGCACGTATAAAATTAAAAGAAGGTGATTGATACCATGGACAGAACTGAGAGTTAATTTACAAATAGTGTTTTTTAAAAGAAAGTAACCAATGAGATGAGGCAAACATTTTAGAATTGAAGATAGATCTATTTTTGTATTAAAATATATAAATCTGTTGATTATGAGTCAACAATAAGAGACAAACAGTATGATAGATAAAGGTGAATTTTTTTCAAAGATGTACTTTCCTGGAAAAAGAGAAGGAAAGTTTGTCAATAAAAGAAAATAAAAGGAGACTATCCTCCAATTTTTACCAATGTTTAGCATCAGTTTATAACAATCTTTACTGAACTTTGTGATAACTGTTGAGATTTGTGGTGTGGACTCACAATTTTAGAGCCAGGTAAGTTTTATTTAATGTACTAAGAAAAAGGTACACAAAGAGGTCAGCAAGAGTACTACCTTTTTAACCCAAAAAACCCCGACAAAAACCTGACTTTAAGATTACTACAGCTGAACAAGATGTAAATATCAATAATAGAGAAATGGTAATATAAAACAATTACTATTAAATGCTACAATATTTGGTTATGTCTCGATAGTTATCATAAGTATAAAAACACAACAATAACATGTTTCAACTAAGAACTAATGCTAAAAAGTATATGGTTATAGAAGGACTGAAAGCAAACAAGATGACAAATTTATCTTATTATATAATTAGTAGATATATGTACTCACTAGTATAATAGAGAATATAAATTTAATAATTTTTGGAAAACACTTTGAAAATAATTAAAGTCTGTTCAAATCACAATAGAAAAAGGAAAATAAAATGTGATCACTCATATACCAAAACTACAAAGCAAAGAAAAAAGTGCATAAAGAAATAGTAATAAATATCCAACAATAAATACAAATTATTTTAAACTCTGAAATGAATAAGGTTGTTTATACACACATGTACCATATGCACTATATAAGCGCTACATCTAAAACAAAACAAAGTGTTTTTAATTCCTTATATAAAATATACAGATTGCTCATTAAAGACAAAAATCATATAAGAAAGTGGATGAGAACAAGCTCTTTATAGAAAAAGAAATGCAAATCGTCAATTAACATGAAATGATATTCATCATCGAGTAGTTACCAAAATGTAAATTTAAGTATAATGAGTCATAATTTTTCACATATCAGGATTGGTAAAAATGTTGAAGACTGATAGCATCTGATGTTATCAAGAATAACTAGTAATAAACTGGCCTCCCTTATTTGCAGGTGGAAGCAGGCATCATTTTTTAAATGTATATACCATTTTATTTAGCAAATCATCCTTTTGGGAACCAATTCTACAGAAATGCAAGCATTTGTGTAATAAAAGGAGATAACATACTCATACAAATATATATACAAAGATATGTATTATAGCATTGTTTGTAAGACTAAATACTTAACTGTTCATCAATAAGAGAAGTATTGAATATATTGAGGAACACACTTAATATGGAATACTATGCAGTTATGAAAAAATTGTTTTAGATGTGTTGACCTAGAATGACAGTGATGACATAAAGTGAAAATAATATACGATCCTATTTTTTAATAAAATGTAAAAAGAAATTACCCTCCTAAACCTTACATATGCATGTATATGCATGTATTTTGTATACCCATAGGCATAACACACATATACATAGGTGTCCTGAGAAATAGAATAGTGTGTGTGCATGTGTATAAAAAGTAGGTGAAGGAGCTGTTCTTCTTTGCATCCAGGGTAATGTGGCAAGAAACGCTACAGACAGAATTTGAAGCTTGAGTAGCAAAAGGGCCCTTGATGATATGTATATTGCCTATTCCTAGCCTAGTTGGATTTGGTCATTGTCAAAATACTAGAAAAAGTTTGTTAAAGCAGGACATCACTTAGAATATAAAGATATTCATAGCTTAACATTTTATTTTACTATAACATTAATTTATAATTTTATAATAAATAAATACAATTTCTAGACTGAGTCTTTAGAGGACACTTAGATACTTAAGTAATCTGTCACTTCTAGAATCATTTTGATTTACCTCCATACTTTTAGTTATCTCTCATTTCTATTTCAATAATTTTAAGTTACCCTAATACAAATTCATTTTCATAGAAAACATTATCGTCTGATGAATAAGCTTTGCATTTAAGAGCAGTTTTAGGTTCACAGCAAACAAAACTGAGCTGAAAGTACAGAGTTCCCGTATATTCCTTGCCACCACAGACAAACTCCCTCACTATCAATAGCCACTCCCACAGTAGTATATTTGCTACAATCAATAAATCTATACATCATTATTATCCAAAGTCCATAGTTTAGATTAAGGCTCACTCTTTGTGTTGGACATTCTATGAATTGAGACAAATGTTATCTATCAAAATTATATTACAGAATAGTTTTACTGTCATAAACGCCCTCCTATTCACCCCTCCATCCCTCGTAAGCCCGCGCAATCACTAATCTTATTACTCTCTCCATATTTTTGCCTTTCCTAAAATGATATATAGTTGGAATCAAACAGTATTTAGCCTTGTAAAATTGGCTTCTTCCACTTAGTAATGTGCAGTTAAGGCTCTTCTGTGTACTCTCATCTTTGATAGTCAATTTCTTTTTAGAACTGAAAAATATTCTATTGTCTGGAAGTACCACAGTTTATTTATTCATTCACCCACTGAAGGGTATATTTATTGCTTCTAAGTTTGGGAAATTGTGAATAAAACTGTTATAAACAGTACAGGTTTTGTGTCACCATAAATTTCCAAATCCTTTGGGTTAATACCAAGGATTGTGATTACCATACAAGGATTGTATGGTAAAAGTTTGTTTAATTTTGTACAAAACCACCAAAATGTTTTTCAAACTAACTGTACTATTTTGCACTCTCACAGGAGTGATTGAGAGTTTCTGTTGCTCCCCATTATTGTCAGCATTAGTGTGGTCAGTGTTTTGGATTTTTGCCATTCTGATAGGTGTGTTATGGTATCTCATTGTTGTTTTAATTTCTATTTTCCTGATGATTATGTTGAATACCATTTTATATGCTTATTTGCCATCTGTATAGCTCTTCTTTGGTAAGGAACTTGTTCAAGCCTTTTGCTCAGTTTTTATTAAGGTATTAATTTTTTTATTGTTGAGTTTTAAGATTTCTGCATATATTTTGGATAATGGTACTTTATCAGATGTGTCTTTGTAAACATTTGCTCCCAGTCTGTGATTTGTCCTCTTAATTTTCTTGAAATTGTCTTTTGCAAAGTAGGAGTTTTAAATTTGCAAGAAGTTCAGCTTATCAATTGGCTCATGCCTTTAGTGTTTTATTTAAAAAGCCACCTCCATGCCCAAGCTCATCTAGGTTTTCCTTCAATGTCACTATTTAGGAGTTTTATAATTTTGCATTTTGGTCTATGATCCATTTTGAACTAATTTTTGTCAAGGTTCAAAGTCTGTGTCTAGATTCATTTTGGGGGAGAGATGTAGATTCCAGTTGTCTTACCACTATTTGTTGAAAAGACTATGCATTTGCTTTATTTTATTGCCTCTGATCCTTTAATCAGATCAGTTATCTATATTCATGTGGATCTATTTCTGAGTTTTTAATTATGTTCAATTGATCTACTTGTCTATTCTCTCACTAATACTACACTGTCTTGTGTTAATGTAGATTTAAAGTATTGGAGTTTGGTAGTGTCAGTCCTCTAACTTTGCTGTTTTCCTTCAATATTGAGTTTGCTTTCCTGGGTCGTTTTTCTCTTCAGATAAACTTTAGAAATAGTTTATCAATATCTACAAAGTACCTTGCTGGAATTTCTGATGGAGATTTCATTGAGATTTAGATCAGAAAGAACTGACATCATGACAATATTGAGTTATCCTACCCATGAATGTGGAATATCACTCTATTTTTTGTCTTTGATATTATTTATCAGAGAGTTTTGTGGTTTTCCTCATATACATATTTTGTTAGATTTATAGCTACATGTTTCATTTTTAGGGCAACTAATGTAAATGGTAATGTGTTTTTAATTTCAAATTTTACTTGTTCTATGGAGATATATAGAAAACTGACGGGCTTCTGTTTATTTACCTTGTATCCTGCCACATTTCTATAATTGCATATTAGTTCTGAGATATTTTTATGAAATTTCAGATTTTTTACATATATGACCATATAATCTGCAAACAAACACAGTATCATTTTGTTCTTACCAATCTGTATACATTTTATTTCCTTTTCGTGACTTACTACAATAGCTGAGTGTTCCAGTGAGATGAAACTGTGTTGAAAGCTGTGATGAGTGGGGAAATCTTTGCTTTGTCAGCAGGAAAGCTTCAAATATGTCATTATTAAGTATGATATTAGCTGTAGTATTAGGTAGAGATTATTTATCAAGTTGATAAAGTCTCTTATTCCTAGTATATTGAATTTTTTATCATTCATGGGTGTTGGATGTTGTCAAATACTTTTCTGCATTTATTGATGTGATCATATGCTTTTTCTTCAATGGCTTATTGATGTCATGAATTATAATAACTGATATTCAAATATTGAATCAGCCTTCAATTCCTAGGATAAAATACACTTGGTTGTGGTGTATATATACTTTTATACATTGTTAGATTCAATTTGCTAATATTTTGTTGAGGATTTTTACACCTATATATATATGAGAAGTACTGATCTGTTGTTTTCTTTTCTTGTAATGTCTTTGTCTGATTTTGATATTAGGGTAATGCTAGACTTTTAGAATGAGTCGGAATGTGCTCCTCCTGGTTCTGTCTTCTGGAAGATATTGTAGAATTGAAATAATTTCTTCCTCAAATGTTTGATGTAATTCATCAATAAACCCACCTGGGATTAGTGCTTTCTGATTTGTAACATTATTAATGATTCCATTTTTTGAACAGATACAGGCATATTTAGATTTTCTATTTCTTTTTTTATGAGTTTGGCAGATTGTGCCTTTCATGTAGTTGATCCATTTCATATAGCTTATCAAAATTGTGGATATCAAGTTGTTCATATCTGCATATTATCCATTTAATGTCATGGGATCTTTAGTGATGTCCCCTCTTTAATCTTTTATATGGGCAATTTGCATTTTTTCTTTGTTAACCTGTCTAGAGGCATGTTGACATTAATCATTTCAAAGAATAAACTTTTGGTTTTGTTGATCTCTCTATTGATTTCTTACTTTTAATTTTATTTATTTATGCTCTAACATTTGTAATTTCTTAATTTATGTATACTTTGGATTTAATTTTCTCTTATTCTAGTTTTCTGAAGTGGAAGCTTACATTATTGATTTTAGGCCTTTCTTCTTTTCTAATATATACATTCAATGCTTTAAAATTCCTCTAATCATTGCTTACCCTACACGTCACAAATTCTGAAAACTTGTTATTTTATTTAGTTCAAAATATTTTTTTCTCCTAAGATTTTTGGCTTTTTTGTTTTGTTTTTGAGTTGGAATCTCACTCTGTTGCCCAGACTGGAATGCAGTGGCCAGTCCCGGCCACCTCAGCCTCAGCCTGCTGGGCTCTGGCGCTCCTTCCACCTCAGCCTTCCAAGTAGCTGGAACTACAGGTATGCGCTACCATGCCCGGCTAATTTTTGATTTATTGTAGAGATGGGGTCTTGCCAAGTTGCCCAGGTGGGTCTCGAACCTGTGGGCTCAGGCAATCCACTCACCTCGGCTTCCCAAAGGGCTGGGATTACAGACTGAGATACCGAACCCAGTTTTTTTTTTTGATACGTGTTCACTTGAAGTTTTCTGTTAAATGTATTTTGGGATATTTTAGTTAGCATTCTGTTATTGATTTTTTAATCTCATTGTAGTCTGAGAGCATACTTCTTTTAAGTTTGTCAACATCTATTTTGTGGCCCAGAATGTCATTTATCATGGTAAATGTTTCATGTAAGTAGAAGAAGAATATGTATTCTGCTGGCGATGGGTGAAGAAGTCTCTATATATCAATCATATCCATTTGATTGATGGTGCTGCTGAGTTCAACTATGCTCCTTCTGATTTTCTGCCTTCTGAATCTATGCATAGATAGACAGGTATTAAAGTCTGTAACTATAATAGTGGATTCATTTATTTCTACTTGTAGTTCTATCCGTGTTTGCTTTACAAATTTTGATACTGCATTGTTAGGCACATATAAATTAATGATTGTTATGTGTTCCAGGAGCATTGATCCCTTTATTATTATGTAACACCCTATTTATCCCTGATCGTGTTCCTTTTTTTTAAGTCTAAAGTTAGTATGGCTACTACTGCTTTCTTTTGTTTGGAGTTAGCATGGTATATCTTTCTCCATCCTTTTACTTTTAACTAATATGTCTTTATACTTAAAGGGCTTTTTTATACAACATACAATTGGGCATTGTTTTTTGATCCAATCTGAAAACTTCTGTCTGAATTGGTGTACTTAGACCATTGATGTTCACAATGATTGTTGATATAATTGCATCAATATCTACAATATTTGTTACTGTTTTCTACTTATTGCCCTTGTTCTTTGTTCTATTTTTGTCTTTCACACTTTTTTCTTTTGTAGTTTTCATTAAGTATTTTTATGATTTTGTTTTCTCTTTCTCAGACTCCCAATTAAACTTTTTCCTTTTTTCACTTTTTAAATTGTTCCTGTTGAATTTATAGCATACATTTGCAACTAATCCAATTCTATTCCTAAATAGCACTATATCACTTCACAGTTCAAGTACTTTATAATAACAAAATATTACTAATTACTTCTGAATCCCTTTAGTCATTGCTGTCATTCATTTCACTTATAAATAAAACATATGTAAACATTTATACATAAAGGAAAAAAGAATTAAAAATTGAATACATTGTTGCTATTATTATTTGAACAGACTCATTTGTTATAGCAATTAAGAATAACAAAAGCCAGACTTGATGGCTCAGCCTATAATCCCGTGGCTTGGGAGGCTGAGGTGAGTGGATTGCCTGAGCCCGCGGGTTCGAGACCCACCTGGGCAACTTGGTGAGACCTCATCTCTACAATAAATAAAAAAATCAGCTGGGCATGGTAGCACGCACCTGTAGTTCCAGCTACTTGGAAGGCTGAGGCGGAAGGATCACCGGAGCCCAGTGGGTTGAGGCTGTGGTGGCCAGAAACGGCCACTGCACTCCAGTCTGGGCTAAAGAGTGAGATTCCAACTCAAAAAAAAAAAAAAAGAATAACAAAAATAAGCTGGGGGCTTAGCATCAGACCAGGTCATGTGCTGCCCCTGGCACCCACATGTACTATTTAGTGGCCTAAAGACTGACCAATCTCATCTGTTATTGACAGTGTCTGTGCTCACTGTCTAGTGGAACGAAGACAGGCTCACCTCACCATAGCCTTCACTAACAACCAGAACCTAAGTCACTGAGAAATCACAGACACCTTGATATTAATAACATTCAAATAAATCATAAGGAGATTATACTCTTAGGCCCACCCAAAGTCAAAGCCAAATACCTTACTCAAAAACACTATTGATACATCTACAGGAAGTAGGCTTTCCCTATGAAAGCCAGTTCACAAAATTGAAAAGGCAACTATTTAAAAAGATGTACAGATACTAATGTAAGGACACAAAAAATCATGGAAATGCAAAAAAATAAAAATGACATCACCAAAGAAATGCAATAACTCTCCCATAACAGATCCTTAAAAAAAAGTAAATATCTGAAATTCCTGAAAAAAATTCTAAATAATGATCTTAATGAAATACAATGAGATACAGGAGAACACAGATAAGTAAATAAAAAGAAATCAGAATGATAATTATGTTCTCAATAAGATTTTTTTTTTAAAGAGCAATGGATATCATAGAAAAAAAAACCAAACAGAAATTCTGGAACTAAAAAATTCAATTAATGAAAAAATTCAATGAATGAAATTTAAAAAAATACAACCAAATCTTCAGTAATAGGAAAGGACAAGCAGAAGAAAGAGTTTTTGAACTTGAAGACAAGTCTTTAAAAAAAATGGTTCAAAAAAAATTTTTAAGGATTTAAAATAATGAAGAAAAAACATATAGGACACTATAAAGTGAACAAATATTCAAATTTTGCAAATTCCAGAAAAAAAGGAGAAGGGAAGTCATAGAAAATCTATTTATTGAAATAATACCTGAAAAAGTCCCCAATCATGTGAGAGGTATACACATCTAGATGTACAAAGCTAAAAAATGTTTTAAATTAAAAAATTAAATTAAAAACCCTCCAAAACAAATTGTAGTCATATGTTAAAAGCTAAAGAAAAAGAGAAAGAATCTCAGACTTGAAGACCAGATCATGGAATTAACTCAATATGTAAAAAACTTAGAAAGAAAAAACAAAGCCTACAAGAGAAGTGCAGTTATATCAAGAGGCTGAACCTATGCCTGACTGATATCCCAGAAGAAGAAAGGGTAATGGAGAACACCTTGGAGCAAGTATTCCAGGAGATTATCCAAGAAAACTTTCCCCATCTCACCAGAGGTGTTACCAGCCAAACACAAGAGATACAGATAATCAAATGAGAAGACCAATCCCTAGAGAAATAGTAATTCACCTACACAAAGTAGGCACAAAAGAAAAAATCCTAAAGGTAGCAAGAGAGAAGTGTCAGATTACCTACTGGGAAAAATAAATCAGAATTGCAGCAGACCTATCTGCATAAACACTACAAGCAAGAAGAGACTGGAGTCCAATATTCAAAGTCCTCAAAGATAAACAATTTCAACCAAGAGTTTCCTACCCAGACAAGCTCAGCTTTATCAGTGATGGAGAATTAAAAAGCTTTCCAGACATTCAATCCCAAAGACATCATGCAGCTTCCAGATGAGCTCTACAGGAGACACTTAAAAAGGTATTAAGCACAGAAGAAAGAAAAAAAAAGAATGCCCACACGTTTCCCAAGAGAACAAAAGCACAGAATCAACAGATAATACATCAAAACAAAAAATTGGAAAACACACACATACATCAACCACAAAGCTAAAAGAAAACAAGCAAAGAAAAAATTTTATAAGAACCTCATGACAGGAATAAACAATCACATTTCAATAATCTGAATGTGAATGGACTAAATGCACCACTGAAAAGACACAGAATGGAAAACTGGATAAGAAACCATTACTCAATTATTTGCTGGATCCAGGAAACTCATCTCACCACAAGGGATGCACACAGACTCAAAATTAAAGGATGGAAAATAAGTTTCCAGGCAAATGGATCACCAAAAAAAAAAAAAAAAAAGGCAGGAGTCACAATCTTAATATCAGACAAAGCAACCTTTAAGTTATAAAATATTTTAAAAGGTATGAAAGGACACTACATAATGAAAAAAGATTCAATCCATCAACAAGAAATATCCATCCTAAACATATATTCACCCAATACAGGAGCACCAGTATTTATAAAGCAGCTACTAAGTAAACTGAAGAAAAAATTGAATCAAACAATATTATAGCAGGGAACTTGAATATCCCGCTAAACGTGCTAGATAGATCATCGAGGCAAAAAATCAACAGGGAGATCCAGAACCTAAACTTGACACTCAACCAAATGGACTTAATGGAAACCTAATGGAAACAGAATATTTCATCCCAAAACCACAGAATATACAATCTACTCATCACCACATGGAATGCACTCCAAGATTCATAACATCCTCAGCCATAAATCAAGCATAAACACATTTCATAAGGTTGGTATATTGCCATGCCCATTCTCAGACCACAATGGAATAAAAATAAATAATGACACAATAAAATTTCCCCAAAGTCCACAAAGATATGGACAGTAAACAGCATGTTGCTGAACAACTCCTAGGTCAACATTGAAAAAAAAAAAAGAAATGAAAAGATTCCTGGAAACAAATGAAAATGAAGAAACATCTTACCAAAACTTCTGGGATGCCATGAAAACAGTTCTAAGAGGGGAATTTATATCTCTATGAAAACACATCAAGAAAATGGAAAGATCACAAGTAGACAACCTAACAAATCACGTAAGGGAGTTGGAAAGAGAAGACCACCAGAACTCTAACTTTAGCAGAGGAGTCCAAATCAACAAAATAAAAGCCAAAATACAGGACATAGAAGACAAAAATATCATAGAAAACATCAACAAAAAGCTGGTTCTTTGAAAGAATTAGCAAGATTGATGGACCCCCTGGCCAGGATGACCAAGAAAAGAGATAAACAGTCCATATAAACACAATCAGAAGTACAAAATCAAATCACAACTGACCTCGAAAAATACAAAATATTATCAGAGTTTACTGTATGGAAACAAACTTGATAACCTAAATGAAATAGAGGACTTTCTGACATCACACAACCTCCCCAGGTTGAAACAAGGGGACATTGAGACACCACTAAATAGACCAATAACTACCCAGGAAATTGACTCTGCCATAAGAAAACTACCTCAAAAAAAAAAAATTATATATATATGTAATGCCTGGACCAGATGGCTTTCCAGCAGATTTCTACAAAACATACAAGGAGGAGCTGGTATCAAACCTATTGAAAGTATTCCAGGCAATTGACAATGGTGGAATTCTCCCCAAATCATTTTATGAAACTAACATCACACTGATACCCAAATGGGGTAAAGATCCAACAAAAAAAGAGAAGCTACAGACCAAAATCCCTTGTGAACATAGATGTAAGAATACTCAACAAGATTCTAGCAAATCAGATCCAAAAACACATCTCAAAAATCACCATGACCAAGTAGGCTTCATCCCAAGGATGCAGGGTTGGTTCAACATCTGCAAGACCATAAATGTAATTAAATACATTAACAGATGTAAAAACAAGAACCACATGATTATATCATCAGATGCAGAAAAAGTTTTTGATAAAAGCCAGCCTCCCTTCTTGATAAAAACCCTCAAACACTTAGGTATAGAAGAAACATACCTCAAAATAGTAAGTGCAATCTATGATAAACCCATAGCTAGCATATCGCTAAATGGACAGAAACTAGAAACATTTCCCCCGAAAGCTGGAACAAGACAAGGCTACTGACTCTCACTCCTTTTGTTCAACATTGTGTTGGAAGACCTAGCTAGAGCAATTAGACTAGAGAAGGATATCAGGGGTATCCAGCTAGGAAAAGAGGAAGTCAAGTTATCTTTCTTTGCTGACAATATGATCCTATATCTCAAACATCCAAGAGAATCTGTCAAAAACCTGCTTGCACTGATAAAGGATTTTGGCAAAGTCTCAGGGTACAAAATAAATGTGCAAAAGACAATTGCATTCTCTTACACCAAAAACAAGCAGGCAGAGAACCAAATAAAAAGCACCATCCCATTCACAATAGCCACACAAAAAATGACATACCTCAGCATCTTCCTAACCAGAGAAGTGAAAGAACTTTACAATGAGTATTACAAAACACTGCTCAAAGAAATACAAGAAGACACAAACATATGAAAAAGTATACCATGCTCATGGATAGGAAGAATCAACATTGTTAAGATGTCTGTCCTACCCAAGGCAATCTACAGATTCAATGAAATATCCATTAACTTACCATCATCATTCTTCTCAGACTTGGAAATGACAACACAGAAATTCACACAAAAACATAAATGACCATGAATAACCAAAACAATCCTTAGCCAAAGAAATAAAGCAGGAGGTATCACACTGCCAGACTTCAAATTTTACTATAAGGCTACCATAATCAAAACAGCCTGGTATTGGTACAAGAACAAGCTTACGGACCAATAGAACAGGATAGAGATTCCAGAAGCAAAGCCTCAATTTCTCAACCAACTCATCTTCAACAAAGCCTCCACCAACAACCACTGGGGAGAGGAGAACCTGTTCAGTTAATGGTGCTGGGAAAACTGACTGATCACACGCAGAAGATTGAAATAGGACCCTACCTATCACCATACACAAAAATTAACTAAATGGATCAAAGACCTAAATATAAAATCTCAAAATATAAGAAAATATTAATCTCAAAATATTAGAAAATGCAAGGGACACCCTTATAGAAATTGGAACTGACAATCAATTCCTGATTAAAACCCCAAGTGCTCATACTGTAAGAGATAAAATAGACAAGTGGGACCTCATCAGATTGAAAAGCTTCTGCAAAGCAAAAGAAACCATCAAGAGAGTGGCAAGACAGTCCACTGAATGGGAAAAAATATTTGCCAACTCTATATCTGACAAAAGCCTAATATCTAGCATCTACAAGGAACTCAAATGTGCTGAAAGGAAAAAAGCAAACAACCCCATTAAAAAGTGGGCAATATACATGAATACACACTTCTCAAAAGAAGATATACAGGCAACCAACAGACACATGAAAAAGTGCTCAGCCTCACTCATCATCAAAGAAATGCAAATTAAAACCACATTGAGATACCACCTAACCCCAGTAAGAATGGCCATCATTAATAAAACAAAGAACAACAGATGCAGGCGAGGATGCAGAGAAAAAGAAACACTTCTACACTGCTGGTGGAAATGCATACTAGTGCAACCTCTTTGGAAGATAGTGTGATGATATCTGAAAGAACTAGAAACTGACCTTCCATATGACCCAGCAATCCCCTACTGGGAATATACCCAGAGGAACTCAAGTCATTCTACTAAAAAGATACCTGCTCATTCATGTTTGTTGCAGCTCTATTCACAAAAGAAAAAACATGGAACCAACCATGCTGCCTATCAAAGCTGGACTGGACTAAAAAATGTGGTACATATACACAATGGAATATTATGCAGCCTTAAAGAAGGACAAACACATGAACTTCACAGCAACTTGGATGGATTTAGAGTCTATCATACTCAATATCTATTACAGAAACAAAGAACAGAGTACCTATGTTCTCACTCATAAGTGGACCTTGAACAATTATCATCATACTATAAGAAAGGTATTGGCAGTAGAGGGAAACTTCCAGGGGAAGGAAGGGCATACCTCATCAACAAGGGTACCTACATAATGAATATTTGTACACCTAACCCTGAATTTTACCCCACATCTTTAAAATAAACAAAAAATAAATAAAAGCAGAAAAGAAAAACATCAAGTCACATGCAAGGGAATCCCTTTCAGACTAACAGCAAATTTTTCAGCGGAAACCTTGAAGGCTAGGAGAAAATGCAATAAAATAGTAAACTGCTGAGAGAATAATACCAACCAAGAATACTATAGCTAGAAAAACTATCCTTCATTAATGATGTATAAATAAAATCTTTTATAGACAAGTAAAGACTGTGGAAATTCATCATTTTTAGATCAATGATACAGGAAATGCTTCACAGAATGCAACATATGAAGGCAAAAAGATGATATCTACCATCCTGAAAACCCATAAAAGAATAATATTCACTGCTAAAGCAGACACCCTAATGAAAAAGAGAAAAGAATCAAAGGTTTTTACTATAGAAAACCACCAAATTGTAGAGGTTAATGATAAAAGAGGTGAAAGGAACAAAGGAGATACAGAGCAGTCAGAAAACAATTAGCAAAATGACAGTAGTATGTTCTTACCTATCATTAACAACCTTGACTATAAACAGTGCAAACTTCCCAATTTATATATATATACTGGATTAATGGATTTTTTAAAAAAATCCAACTATATGCTGCCACCAAGAAACTCACTTTACATAAAAAGATACATATAGACTAAAAGTGAAGTAATGAAAAAATATTCCATGCAAATTAAACCAAAAGATTGCAGCAATAGCTACATTTATGTCAGACAAAGTAGACTTTTATAAAAAATAAAAAGAGACATGGTCTTTAGGTGATGATAAAAAGATCTAATTCAGTAAAAGGATATACCAATTGTAAATATATATGCACTCAACACTGGGGCACATGGTTACAAAAAGCATATATTATTAGAACTCAAGAGAGAAATAAATCTCAATAAAAGTTTGACATTTCAACATCCTTCTTTCAATATTGAGTAGGTCATCTAAAGAGAAAACAAAGAAGCATTGGACTTAATTTTCACTATAGACCAAGTGGACCTAACAGATATTTACAGAGCATTTCATACAGCAGCTACAGAATACAAGTTTTTTCCTCTAAGGATAGGCCATGTATTAGTCCATAAAACAAGTCTCAAAAAATTGTAAAAGTCAAAATCATAGGAAGTATCCTCCCATACCAAAATGTAGTAAAACTAGAGTTTAATAATAGGAGGAACTTTGGAAACTGTATAAATACACTGAAAATAAGAACATGAGCTGGGCTTGGTGGCTCAGCCTGTAATCCCGCGCCTTTGGGAGGCTGAGGTGAGCGGATTGCCTGAGCCCACGGGTTCGCGACCCGCCTGGGCAGCAAGACCTCATCTCTACAATAAATCAAAAAATCAGCTGGGTGTGGTAGCACATGCCTGTAATTCCGGCTACTCAGAAGGCTGAGGCCGAAGGATCGCCGGAGCCCAGCAGGTCGAGGCTGCGGTGGCCGGGAGCGGCCACTGCACTCCAGTCTGGGCGACAGAGTGAGACTCCAACTCAAAAAAGAAAAATAGGAACATGCTTCTAAATGACTAGTAGTCAATGAAGAAATTAGGTTGAAAATCAAAAAATTTCTGAAGTAAATGAAAATTGAAACACAACATACTAAAACCTATGGGATATAAGGAAAAAATAGTGCAAAGGGGTAAGTTTATAGCAATAAATAGCTCCATGAAAAAAGAATGATTTTAAATAAGCAAACTAACAGGAACTAGAAAATCCCAAAACAAGCTAAATCCCAAATTAGTATAAAGAGAGAAATGATAAAGATTAGGCAGAACTAAAGAACACAAAAACTATAAAAATGAAAATAGAAATAAAACAGTAAAAATGATCTGATAATTCCAACATCCTTGCAATATCTGCACTTGGTTTTTAATGGTTGCACTGTCTCTTCAAACTGTGTTTTTGTTTGTTCGTATGCCAGGTCTTTTTTCTTCATAGTTTATTATGATGCTCTGGTAACAGAAACTGTGATTAATGGGCCTTCATGATGTCATGTTAGAGTTGGAGGAAAGGGATGCGTTCTATAAGCCCATGATTATAGTCTTGCGGTGAGCCTGTGCCACTGGACTGTGAACGTTACCAGTGCTTCTCAGTTTTTTCCTCCCTTGGGTGGAAAAGGATGGCTTTCCAACATGTGGAAAACTAGAAGGATCTGGAGTTGGGCATTTGTCTTCCCCCGCAGGTTAGGCTCTGGTACAAAATAGTTTCTGCTGAGGGTAGGCCTTATTAAGAACAAAATATTCTGGCTTATTTTATAGTAGTTATATTCTGCTACTACTGCCAGAAGCACAAGAGGATTTTTTTCTCAGATGTTCACTGTTAGGATCTAGTATATAGAGCTCCCAAAGGTAAGAAGCCCCTTATATGTGTAGCTCCCTAATGACTGTCCCCCTGGAGTTTTTAACTCTCACAAATTGCCCCACACTGAGCCTCCAGTGTGAGCCTCCAGTAATTTGTCAATTACAGTTTAAGTTTTTCTACACCCATACTGGGTCCTGTGTATGTTTCTGTTCATGGGTCTCTACTTCAATAAGTTGTGATTCTGTCTTTCTCTCCGATTTTGTGGTCATCTCTCTCTCCAATTTTGGGGGCAATGGTTTGCCCTGTGACCCTACTTCTTCGATCTAAGAAGAGTTATTTTATAAATGGGTTCAGCTTTTTACTTGATGGTGTGGTGGGGTAACTTCTAAGCTCTTACCTGCCAAACTGGAAACTAGAAATTCTCGAAACAATCTATTTTCACACTAATATGTCATTGGTTTATATAATATTTAATAAAGTATTATAGTTAAATATTAAATACAACTTAGTATTAAGGAATTAACTTAGTGAATATACAACTGAGATGATGAGAGCAAAAATACATGAGTACTTTGGAAACCAGGCTACTAGTTGAAGGGCATTCAGTGTTCTGTGAGCATCAGGCAATATATTTTAACAGAGGGAATAGAAACTAATGATTATCTCAGCAAGTTAGTTAAATGGAAGTTATTTAAGAGAAATTCTCTTACATACCTGTGTTCATGTTTGTACATATGCATATATATATATGCTTCCACATAGTATCTTTTTCTCTTAATGTTTTATTATAGGTATATTTCCTTGTTTATAAATATTACCACAAAACAAATATCACAGTATTGGCTTTCTCTTTTATTTTCCATCATCAATTTTACCATTCTCTCTTGCTAGCTTTTTTCTACTTTAATTTTGTTTTTGTTATGCAGATAAATTTTGTAAAAGACTCAACTTACTTGACCTTATGGTTGGTGTTTACACTGCGGACCACCACTTCCTCAAAACAATTGATTCCCTTTGTTTTCCTACTAATTTTCTGGCTTCTAACTAATTATCTATTTGACATCTGCTTTTGGATCTTCAAAATTGGCTTAAACATCATCTGTTTAAAAAACACATAATATATCCACTCCACCTCTTCTACTATTTCCTACCTCAATGAATGGCAAGACAGTACAGATGATCCCCAACTTATGATGGTGTGACTAAAGATTATTTGACTTTAGAAGAAATTTATTGAACATAACCCCTTTGTAAGTAGGGAGCATCTGGATGTTCTATTACACACACCAAAAAGTCCAGGAATCATCCTTGATATGACAATCTTTTGTAATGTTTATTTTCAATTTATCTTAAATTTGCTTTCTAAATATTTCTTAAATCTATTCATGTATTTCTTGGGTCTCTCCCACCACCAAGTCCAATAATCCATTATCTCAATCACTGACTATGGAATAGCCTCATAAATATTCACCTATATACTTTCTTGAACTCAAGCCATCTAACATGCTTCTATTTACATGATTTTTGAGAAAGGTAAATCTCAGGATATAATTCCCCTGTTTATAAATAAAAATACACTACTTATTACTTTTAGGATTAAGACAAACTCCATGACATGTCCTTTAGACTATGCATAATTTCGTTGCTTCCAGTCCTCAACTTTGTATGGATCCAGTGCTTTCTCTTGCTTTCTTAGCCGTATTCCTGCTTTCCCTTGCTTTCCTCTTTCTAACCACATACCTGCCATGTTTTCTCTCACTTTAAGGTAGCCATGTCTTCTGTTTTCTACATCTTGAATTCTCCTGTTCCTCTTTTTCCTAGGCTACTCATGCTTCTTAGTTGAAGTGTCTCCTTCTCAGGGAAGTCTTCACTGAAGTCTCTTAGTAAAATCTTATTGTATAGGGTTTCATGGTAGCACATATCTTTCATAACAATTATCAAGGTAGGGATTGATTGTGGTTGTTGGATTAATGTCTTTACCACCAAACAGTAAACTTCTTGAGAGAAAAAGCCATATGTGATTTCAATCACAATTGTATCTTTACTACTAAGTGGCACATGGTAGATGCTCAACAAGTATGTAATAAAAGAATAAATTACTTACCATTTAATCTAGGAATTAACTACCAATTCATACTTTAATCTAAACTGCTTGACAAATGAGTAGTGTACTATACTATACTGTACTATACTTGACAAATGAATACATAGTATAATCTAAGATACTTGAGAAACTTTTAGCAATTGAGACGATTCCAATAACAATATGCACCTTTTTCAAATTTCATACGGGTATAGATTCTCTAAAAATTAGCAACATAGTTTAACTGGTCCCCTGAAAGAGTATTTATATGGCTCATGGTTTGGGCAATAGATGGGTTGTGATATTGATGATCAGAAACAAAGAATATTTCTGTTGGGACCAAGTTCATTATTTAAAAAGTCAAGAGACTTGAGACTATTTATTTTTATGCCAAAACTTCCCAATCCTTAGAACCATCCCTACAAAGTGACTTCCCAATCCTTAGAACCATCCCTACAAAGTGAATAAAAGGAGGAGAGAAAAGAAGCAGCAATCAACTATGATCAGTAAATAGGCATTAGTGCACTAGCTCTGGCATATGTAACCATGAAGACTCACTGTGAGCTGTATTAACTTTCTTTCCCAAAGAGAAAAATGTGAGACAAATTAAGTAGAGAAATATCATATCATTCTTGGGTAAGAATGAGCAGCTGCCTTAGTTCATTACATTAACCTCTTCTTCCAATATTTATTTTTGGACAATCAATTGATCTAAAAATACTTTTCAATCAGTCAACTTTTACCACATAGCAAACAACCACAGAGGCATATAGCAATGTGTATATGTATTGGGTTCACAGGTATACAGGTTAGATAGGTTTGATGTCCTCCTCATGTTTCATTCTGGGTCACAAGATGGGAGGAGCAGCTTGGGAGTTTTAACACAGGTCAACAAATTTATTGATACTCCACCTTTCAAGAGGTGGAACTTAATTTCCGTCCTCTTTAATGTGAACTAGAATTAATAACTTACTTCAAACCAATAGAATAAAGTGTAAATGGCAGTGTAACTTCTGACTAGGTCATAAATCACATATGACTTCCTCTTTGCTCTTTCTTGCATTGCATGCTTGGGGGAAAGTCAGCCATAATTTTATAAGGACACTCAAGAAAACCTCTAGAGAGGCTTCTATCGTGAGAAATTGAGGGCTCCTGCCAATAGCTATATGAATGAGGAATCTTGGGACTAGATCCTCTAACCCTTATCAAATCCAAGTTACTGCAGATATGGCCAGCAACTTGACTGAATCCTCATGAAAGATGCAGAGTCAGAAGCTTCAGTTAATCTTCTAAATTCCTGATGACATGCATTGTACAGTAATAAATGTTTATTTCTTAACAATAAACATTTTTGTAGTAATTTATTATGTAGTAATAGATATCAAACATAGGCTGCTACTAGATGCCTATTCTCCTCATGTTGAAAGTCAAAAGTACAAGGAGCCAAACTCAGTTGAGCAAGTACATTTACTGTCCAGTTTGTGAACATCTACTACCTAAAGCGAATCTTTTGGTTAAACTCAACATTAATGAGCAGAGGAACCTGTCTGTAGTAGTCTAAATAATAGACACCCAAAGATATCAAATTCTAATCCCTGGAAATTTATAAAGTAAAGGAGTCTTTGTAGATATGATTAAATTAAGTACTTTGAGTAATGATATTATCTGCATGGGCCTTAACTGCTATAACAAATGTCCTTCTAAGAGAGAACGAAGAACACTTGACATACCCATAAAGAAGGCAATGTGAAAATGAAAGCAGACACTAGGCCCATAAGGCTACAAGCTAAGGAGGACTAAGGAATGCTGGCAGACATTGGAATAGAAGAGGCAAACACTGGATACTCTCCCAGAGCCTTCAGTTGACACCTGGATTTTGGACATCTGGTTTTCAGAAATATGAGATGATACATAGTTATTGTTTTGAGTAATCAGGTGTTTGGTAACTTGTTACATCAGCCCTAGGAAACTAATATATCCTTCCATGGGGTAGGTGAATTCTTGAAGACTGATTGAACAATAATCTAGTCTACCTTAGCCTTTCTTCAGAAAATAACCAGAAAGTCAAAAAGGAGGCACTATGCATTTATACTACCAAAATAAATGAACAAATGAATGAACACAACTAAGCAAAAGGATAATGAATAATCTAGATTAAAAGGTTAATTATCTATGAAAGCAATAGAAAACATCAAATATTTTCTTAACCATCTCTAAGGAACCAAAGTAAAAACAGCTTAAAACAATACAATATCAGAGAAGAGATAATGGAAAAAAATGAAGATAAAATCTTTAGACTTAGGGAAAAAAATAGAGAATAAAATAAAAACCAGGAATGTGTGCCACACTAAAACAGGCATATGAAAGACATGGTGGAAAAACTACACAAAATGAAATAAAAATAGAAAAGAAAAATAGGATGCATTTTATATATAAGTAATGTTTCTAATAAGAGACGTAAAATATAACAGAAAAATTCATACATAGAAGAAAATTATGCTAAAAGAACTAATTCTACAAATTGAGAGAACATTACATATTTTAGGAACTACTTATACAAATATCACGTTTTATACTGGAAAATATTGCAGTTCATGGCCAGTGTGATCTTGGCTTTTCTAATTTTCCATATTGATTATAAAATTGAAGAAATCTTCACGTATGTCAAGTGCACTATTATTGTGACCTTGGTCAAGTAAATCTGCTCTGTTAAACCTATCTAAGTTTCCTCACAATTTCATTTGTCTATAATTCTTACTCTGAGCCATTCTTCTGATAGGACTCGAATAAAATTTTAGAAAGCAACTGTAATTGGCATTCACATAGACCTATATTAAATGTATTCATAAAATGCATTAAAGTTAACTAGTTAATTATAATTATGACGTCTATAAGAGTCAACTTTTTTAAGGATATAGTAACTACGTTACAATCTGTAGAAACATTTGACAACAAATCTACTGGTATAACTACATTTCTGTAGATCTGTCAAAAATATTAATAATTGAAAAAATAGCCTAACCAATGTGGCTTTAAAATATTCATGTGTCATGCAACATTTTAAAAATGCTGCCATAAATTGGCTCCAGTTATGTGACATCTTTTTTATATATTTTTGGTGAATTGGAAAATATATAGATTAGCTGCACATTTGTCAACCTTCCTTTTTGAAGGATGGCATGGTAAAAATTAAAAGTTCTATGTTTTATCAAATAAAAACATGTATGATTTAATTGTCCTTGGGATTAATGGAAGTCAACATGAAAATGACTTAGTAGACAAATATTAATTCTGCAGTATCTTTTTTGGGAATATGTACAATAGCAACTTGAAAGATAGTTATAGAAGGTTTATCTTTTGTGTTTGAGATATTTGCAGTCTGATTTGGGTGGTAAGCACTAAGAAGCATTCTGTTTCCAAAAGCATATATTTCCAAAGATAAGAAGTATTTTCAATGTGTCCAGGGGATACAGCATCCATCATTTCTATCAAATGGGACAAGAAACAGGGACCATGTTTTCTTATCTTTGTTTCCATATAGGGCTTTGCAGAGGACCTTACACATTGACCCCAAGTAAGTGTTGAATTGTTCAATGAATGGTTAAATTACTGATTATGTATTCAGGTTCTGCTTCCTATAGGTAAAACAGATACTATATACATTTTAAAGTCAGGATAAACCCAGAGACCATTTATACTTTACACAGATGATAACAGTAATGTTAGCCGGACTTGGTGGCTCAGCCTGTAATCCTGCACCTTTGGGAGGCTGAGGTGAGTGGATTGCCTGAGCCTGCAGGTTCGAGATCCGCCTG
>NW_007258376.1:278058-286923 GCF_000164805.1 Carlito syrichta | reverse complement strand
GCGGAAGGATCGCCGGAGCCCAGCAGTTCGAGGCTGCGGTGGCCAGGAGCGGCCACTGCATTCCAGTCTGGGTGACAGAGGGAGACTCCAACTCAAAAAACAAACAAACAAACAGTAATGTGCACTTTTCTGAGAGGCAAATGAATATTAGAAGCCCATGACTAAATATGCCATTGCTCCCCTTCTTATTCTGTTTCTTTGTTGACATCATATAGGCTAAGACTGCTTGAAGACCTTCTAGAAACTCTGATAGCATGGAATTGCTAGTTTGCTGAATAGAGCTAGTCCAGCCCTGTGCATAAGAGAATCTGAATCCATAGAAACTTGCTATCTGCATGGTGAATAAGTGTATACCTAGCCCTGAATTGTACCCCAAAATTTTAAATAAAAATTAAAAGAGGAAAAAATAAAAAATAAAAATAAAATTTAAAAATAGAATACTGATTTGATTTTGAAAGACCTTGACTGGCCTCATATTGTCAAATAAAATATTACAGGTGATACTAAAATAAAAAATAAAGAAATCTATGACTAAAACAAAAAAACTTGTTATTTTTGTCGACTAAATTCTTGATTCAGGTAATCTCAACCTTCTTATACTATATTCCCTGGAAAGGAAAAAAGAACATGTACCAGTCTGCTTTCCCACCTGTACATTTACAATACATATGCATTCAATTCCACTGTTTCTCTGCAAAATTCTACCTCAACCATCCCAGACAAACTGGATTGTTAAAAATGTAGGAAAATGTTGAACCTTAATTCTCACTGTCAAAAGTTTTTCTCTTTATTCTAAAGTAAATTTTCTTTCTTGTTTGATGGTGGTAGAAATTGGACTGAATAATATCTTAAATCCATCTCAATTTGATGATTTGAAATCTTATAGGAGTTTGTCTATTTAGTATAACCTCTAAAATAGGTACTTTTATTTCCCCGAATGAACCATATTCTCCTAATGAATTATTGGATTAAGTTATGGAGTTTGAAGGTGTACTAAATATATGAGTATTGGTGTATATATTTATTTGTTTTTCAACTATAGAAAACTACTCTTTATGCTTAATCAGCTGAGCCATGCAAAAGTTATTTTCCTTAAAATTCATATATAAATACCAGATATGATTATTTTTATAATTACTACATATTAGGAAAGTCCTCAATTTTGACCATATTATTTTGTTATTTATTACAGAACAGCAT
Source organism: Carlito syrichta (assembly GCF_000164805.1). Taxonomy (NCBI): domain Eukaryota; kingdom Metazoa; phylum Chordata; class Mammalia; order Primates; family Tarsiidae; genus Carlito; species Carlito syrichta. The sequence goes on along the minus strand of NW_007258376.1, from coordinate 285,723 downwards.
GAATGAAATTGGTAGCAACTGCCTGAATAATGAACCTAACTTTTTTAGAAGGCATTTATGTGATGATAATAAGGTAATGATAATTATTTGGAGTTTGTCATTCAAGCTTGTAAAAGTTTATATATTTCTTATGTCTCTGTTAGACAATTATATTAATAAATATTCTTTTAGGTCTAACCATACAATTCCAATTAACCTGTTAAATTATATTATGGTCATTTTTTATACTTTTTATTTTACAAATAGCGCTATGCCTATTTTAAAACTTTTTTTCTATTTTACTATTTTACTTCTCACATTCAAAATACTATCATTGTTGAATTCAAAGTCAACATACCTTTTATTTCTAAATTTTGTATGCAGAAAAATACTTGCTAAGGTGATTGCTTGCACATACACAACGCAAGTCATTGGTATAATTTAGTTGTAGGTATTTTGAAATTTTTCTTTTAATATTTGCTCATCTTTGAAAGATTACTATTGGCCAAGCTCGGTGGCTCAGCCTGTAATCTCAGCACTTTGGGAAGCCGAGGCCAGTGGATTGCCTGAGCCCGCGGGTTCAAGACCTACCCAGGCAACTTGGCGAGACCTCATCTCTACAATAAATCAAAAATTAGCTGGGCGTGGTAGCCCGGGCCTGTAGTTCCGGCTACTTGGTAGGCTGAGGCGGAAGCAAGCCCAGCAGATGGAGGCTGCGGTGGCCAGGAGCGTGCCACTGCCCTTCAGCCTGGGCAATGGAGTGAGACTCCAACTCAAAAAAAAACAAAAGAAAAAGAAAAAAAGATTACTATCTTTAGTTGGTATAATATTACAGTTTATAAAAACTCCTAAAGTTTATGTCCTTTCTTCCTACAGAAATGAGTGTACTATTTGATAGTCTTTTCAAAATCCACAATAGCTAAGTTAACCTCATGACATCTTATAATATAATCATAAATTCTTTTTTATAAATTTCCTAAAAATTTCTGTTTTAGGTAACTATGGCCCTTTATTTTCCTATTACCAGTTACTCATCCATAGCTCAAAAGGTACAGGAAATAATAACAATAAGAAAAACCATACATACTTTTCACCATTGTTGCTTGCAGAAGCCTTCTCCTTTGGGTATCATGTTTAAAATGGAATAATCTTGTAATATGTTCACCCATAAGCAATAAGATTACACATGCATGATAGAGAAAAGACACTTTAAGTCAGATAATCATTAAACCAGGTTCTAGGCACCCCGGAGTTAAACAGTTTTAGCTCTGTTACTTGTCAGTCACGTGACTAACTGGAATAGAAAGCTGGGGTGGAGGTGGGGCATTATTTAGCTGCTCTAGCTTTAAACTTTTTCAGAAAGCATATCATTTCTTAATATTTTATTTTATGTATTCTTAATATGTTATTTGAGACATAGCCCTCCTGACTTATTTTTTCTTAATAATAGGAAGGTATGTTTCTATATCGTGCTGCTCGCAAGTTGAAGCAATTTTCTAAAATCAATAGCACTGAGGATTTCAATATTCACTTATTAAGAGTTTCAGAAGGCACATTAACACTGTTGAACTGCACCAGCAAGGTAAGCTAAGGACTGTTTACTTTGAACATAAACTACTCCTGTGCTAAGATACCACAATTCTATGATGATCATATTCATTATCATAGAATTCTGAGTGCTTATTATCACTTAAAGTTGAGATACAGTTACTCAATGCCAGAAGTAGAAAGACTGAACTTTGAAAGTACCCATTTATCTCTTGGCTAGGGTGAATTAATCGTTTATAAAAGGGGAGTAAAAAGTAAATAAATGAATACTTCATTGCCAAAATAACTTCCAAGGAGGCTAGGGTGGCATGCTGGATGGGAGAATAGTACATTTTTATCTCTAAATTTTATTAGTAGTTTTAATCCATATGTGTACACATTTATAGGAACTCCTAGTCAGTAAAAGAAGTAAGATGTATTTACACAACATTAACAAGTCTTTATATGCTAAAACAGAACACACATATATTGATGTGTATATATATATATATATATATATATCCAACAACTTTCCTTTTTAGAAAAATATATTTTGATACAGATAGGACTATTTTTTTCTACTTTTCTACTAGTGATTATGATCTAACAACAACAAAACAAAATTTGGAAGACATTATCTTGAAACTAGACAACATTTTCCTCACTACAAAATGCAGAAAAAAACAGCATCTATGTTGTAGGATTTGAAAGGGTTAAATAGCATAATTTACATAAAGTGCTTAGTACTACAAAGTTTTCAATGCTTAATGTAATTTATTATTATTATTCTTATTCTTTTCTCTAAGGTTTTTACCAGCTGTCATACAAAGTCAAAAGGTTTCTTATGGTTTAAACATTTTTCAAATAACATCTTTATGATTTAAAGACTTTTTATTTTGTTTTGTTTGAGTACCAGTAGTTTCCCATAGAAGGTAAAATGATGAAATATTTGAACCCTATTGACAAGGATGAAAATAGAGATTATATAACTTGGACAGCTTCATTTATAGTTGCTTGATCTACTTGATAGCATACAATCTCCTCTTGGTGTGCTGGATTTGCCAAGTTTATTTGGGTCATTATTTATGTTTGTCCCCTATAGGGAATTTCTACTTTTAAAAAAATCTTATCTATCTTGTTCTATACAATCTTCAAGGCTCAGTTCAAGATTCATAAGGACTTTATACTCTAGGCCACCAGCTATTAATTCCTACTTACAGTGATTTCCAAGTACCATCCAATGCACAAATGGCAGCTAGGTTTAATGTTGCTTGCATCCAATTAATTAGTAGTGACTATGGGAAATACTGTGTTGATTACAAGTCACAAGACAGGACTCAGCTGAAGAGTGTAGAATAGACATATCACTTCTTGGCCTAGGAAGGGGTGAAAGTCATTGGTATGCTATACATGTGCAATTCCTTTTCTTAAGTGTTGAGCTTTTGGTGGATCACCATGTGCTAAAATCACCTAACCACGGAGAAAGAAATACACAATACTTTCCATCTTTAAATCAAATTATATAACAACATTAATGAATCATATATCTATTTCACCTTTTCTTGAAATGATAAGGCAAGATGTTAAAGACAGTGAGCTACACTGAATTTCTTTCATGAGTCAAGCATGTTATGCTACAAGTTTTCACAATTGTTTCATTTCATGTTGCTCCTGATAAATAAAGCTTAATAAAATGTATGGATGGGAGTTAACAATTTAATGGTAACTTTATTTCCATATTGATTTAAATTCAAGTTTTATTTCTGTTAGTATACCCTTCAATGTTAATTTTTCATCCCTCACAGCAAATTGCACAGTGCTAGGGATACATATCTGCAAAATTATGGATCCAGGATATTCAGAAGAGTCACTTCTCTTGTTTCTTTTTCTTGATAGTCTAAATGAAATTAATATTCTGCTATCCTAACTGTAAAAAATTTACCGTAGATTTTCAAATAAATTAGATGAACTGAAAGCAATATGAAAAATGGAATTGCAAACAATGGAAGGAGCAATACAGGATTTATATGTGACTTTGTTTTTAAGGTTAAAGGGAAAAAAACACCTTCTGTGGGTGAAGCACAACCGACAAAGAATTTGGTGAGAGTAATTGTATAATTTTCTTTATGTTTCATTAGCTTTTTACTCAACTTAATTTTTAATGTTTCTCTTTGAATTCTTTCTTTTTAAATGGTTGTTTAAAAAATATTCATAATAATGTCAATAAAAGGAGAAAGGAGATACCCCTTAAAAACTGGATCCCTTTCAAGTTCATTAAATTAAAAAAAAACACTTAAAAATATTAGAAGCTAGGACAAATATCAAAGCATTGTTTTATTTTTTTAAAGTAACATTAAAATATCAGTAGGCAATGGGTAAAACAAAGTGGACAATTTAAAAAATAAGCTAGAAAGCAAGTACATGACCAAAAAAGCCATCCTTGTTAGTGTATAAAGAAAGAAAAATGAAATATTAAGGATGCATCTCATATCTATTTTAATATATTGTAGTATAGAGTGTACAGTATAAATAATATACAGTAGTATATAAACATTTCATATTTATATATTATACTTATTAGATATTATTAGAGAAAATTATAGAGCAATATGGGAAGTATTATACTTACTTGACATGTGACCTTAGCAGCTTATTTATTCTCTTTGCAGATCAGTTTCCTCAGCTGTGAAATGAGTTGAAATAATCAAGTTCATAGGCTTATTAAGCAGAAAACATAAGTAATGTGTACAAAGCACTGAGCACAGATGAACTAGAAAATACTCAATAACTGGTTATTTATATGAAGAATTTCTCTACCATGTACTCATCCCACTTCCCCAGGTCCAGGGGCTCAGAGAAGTATAATTTAGACTATGCAGGGATAATCCCTTGCATATATGTTCCATGTAAGGTATCTCTTCCTCCACTTTCTATAGATTGTACAGGTAGTCACTTTTAAGATTCTTATCTGGTGCTAAAAACTAGTTTTTTAGGCAAGCTTCTGCCGTACTCTGGTGAAAGCTATATCGTTGGGGTGAAACTTAGGGCACAAATTCAATAAGTTCAATAATAAGGTATAGCCTTATTAATTATCTTTGCCAAAATAATCTGAGTATTTCCAATTCTACTTAAAAAAACTAAAAACAACTTTTTCATATTAAAAAACTCAATTGGATAATCTACAATAATCTTTCTCATGAAAGTTTAAACAGTATTATTACGTCTACTGTTGCAATGTGAAAATGGCAACCAGCTGACAGAGCTCTTTGATGAATTCTAAATCTTATACCACACCAACCTTGAATTTTCTACATGTCAGTTATCATAATTGTAGTTAGAAATTGTCATGTTTAAAATGTCATGCAAGGATCTCCTTTTTTATTACACCAACTTTTCAGTATAACTTAACATGATAGAAATTAAAGATTGAATATTTTAATGTGTATTTTATAAAAATATGAGGTTAAAACTTTTAAAAATCTATTCTCTAGGAGGAAAATAAATTTTTAAAGGAACAGAAAAAACAGAATGACTCATGTTTCCTAAAGAGACTACTACAAAAGATAAAAACTTGTTGGAATAAAATTTTGAGCGGCACCAAAGGACACTGAAAAATATGAAGTGGCAGTAACGAAACGTTAACTTAGCTGCATCCTACAAGAATCTGTCTGCTTGTGCAGTTTTTTGGAGTAGAATATCTCCTAGAAGTTACTGAATGCATCCTGGTAAAAATGGATTAGCACAATGGAGAAATCCATATTATATTACTAGAAGATGGAAACTAACCATGGAAACTGAATGCTGCAGTCAACAAACTATTTCATATGTATGCTGACACATATCAATTGGTATTAATTCTGTACTGATTTTTGTAAGACAATCCATGTAAGGTATTAGTTGCAATAATTTTTTAAAAACCTGTTTAAATATTTTAGAATGCATCAAATCTATGAAGTATGTAAAGGTTACAAGGATTAAAAATTAAAATTGCCTTATTATCAAAATATGTTATGGCCCAGTATGAATCAATATACTGTATTAAGAGTGAAAATTGTCACTGTCTGTGCTGGAGATATTTCAGGGTTAACAGAGATATATGGATAATACCTATGAGAACAAAAGAGTCACGTATACCTTTAAGAACCAGTAGCATAAAGAAGTCCAAGATACTTAAGAGAAATATCAAGAGATGTAATAAAACATGAATGTGTAATAGTGACATCAATAAATGGTATAGCAAATGTTTTAAAATGAAAAAAGGATAATTTCAAAAAAATAGAAATTCACCTAGTCTAAGGATGCTAAACCATAGTACTGAGTTACTGTTTTCATTTACATATAATAAATTTGCCTAAATGAGTTTGCAATCTAGAAGGTATATTTTTAAGAGAATAATATATGTTAGTTTTTTTTAAATAATGGAATGTGTATATTTAATTTTGACACTGTGTCTTTATATAAAAATATTTTCATACAGTATTACAAGTTGCTTACTTTGGATAATATTTCTCTTTTGATAAAATAAATGACATATGTATTAACACTGCCAGATTTACTTAATGGATCCCATAGATTTTTTTTTAAGACAAGATTTTTAGTACTGAACCACTATTTAAGCTCCAACTTTCATTGAATATATAATACTTTATTATCGAGAACCAACATAAGATCAGGGCCCACGACTATGTAGGAGCAGGAATACCACTTCCTATGTTAAACTCTAGTCTTTAAAAAAAAAAAAAACTTTTGCATACACCAGACCCCGTTTAGAAACATCTACTGTTTTCATTCACTTATAAAGACAAATGGAAACACTTTACAGGCAGGCCAAAATCTTAAAACAGTTGCCAGTTTGCATTTTGCTGAATGTTCTTTCCCAACCTTCATGTTCTTTCTCAACCTTATTGCCATCTAGTCGTGTACTAACTAGATTTACTTAATCTACAGAAGATGCCCTGGTGACACCTTCGGTTTGTCCTGTAACATCTTCCTGCTCCTTTTCAATTTCTCTAACCCGTATGGCATTGCATCCTCACTAGTGCAGATAGCTGTGTAGAAATTTATTGACACTTGCACAAAATTTACTAGGTTCCCCCAATAACTGGGCTTTGGGTCAAGTATTTTGTTGTTGTGTGGTTATCTTTGTTAACTCCAGAAAAGGAATTTGAGTAATACTTTTTAGGAGCAAATGATTCTTCCACAAGCTTTCTTTTTTCAGATAACTTTTCTAAGTAGGCTATGCACCTTCCACCATTAAACATAGCCAACTATGTATTCCACATCTACCCTGATGAACTGAGGTTATTGGTAAGTCATCAGGTAGAAAAATGAGAATTTATTTGTATTTCTAAAGGAAAACTTTTAAAATTGTCTTTGAAAGTGTTTCCTTGAAGGCTATTTTCCCTAACAGTGTTTAAAAAAATTCTGAGATTATGGAAAAATAAGGGGCAATAAAAATATATATAATTCTTTTTTAAAGTTGTGGGGTATAATTCAGGATTAGGTATACAAGTGGCCATCGTACAGGTAAAGTTTGGGCCACCCTTTAGTCCTCACTTCACCTGGTTTGAAATCAGGTACCTTATTGATGTGATGTGCTCCCCATCCCCTGGCATCTTCCTGCTACTGCCAACTCCTTTCTTATAGCATTATATGCTCAGGGTTCACTTATGAGTAAGAACATGTGGTATTCAGTTCTTTGTCTCTGTGAAAAATCACTGAGTATTGTAGACTCTGAATCCATCCAAGTTGTTACAAAGTCCATAATTTCATGCTACGTTATGGCTTCATAATATTCCATCATGTATATGTATCACATTGTTTTTTATCCAGTCTACTTCTGATGGGCAGCACAGTTGATTCTGTGTTTTTGCTGTTGAGAATAATGCTGCAATAAATATGCATGTGCAGGTATCTTTTTTAATAGAATGATTTGAGTTCTTTCAGGTATATTCCCAGAAGAGGAATTTCTGGGTTGTGTGGAAGATCGATATTTAGATCTTTTAGGAATCGCCACACTTTTTTCCACAGAAGTTGTACTACACTTCCACCAACAGTATAGAAGTGTTCCCTTTTCCCTGCATTGTCTCTAGCATCTGTTGTTCTTTGAGTTATTGATGATGGCCATCCTGACTGGAGTTAGGTGGTATCTCAGTGTGG
>NW_007258376.1:194901-277876 GCF_000164805.1 Carlito syrichta | reverse complement strand
ATCCACTCACCTCAGCCTCCCAAAGGCGTGTGATTACAGGCTGAGCCACCGAGCCTGGCTCTTTTACTCACTTAAAAAAAAAATTTTGTTTTAAAGAAGGGGACAATTCAGGGCTAGGTATACAAATGGTCATGGTACAGGTAAAGTTTGAGTCTCTCTTTGGCCCACACTTCATCTGGCTTGAGATCAGGTACCCTGATTAATGAAGTGTGTCCCCCCTTTACTCCCTTGGCAGTTTCCCACTACTGACAATCCCTTTCTTATAGTATTACGATAATTGTTCAGGATCCACTTATGAGTGAGAACATGTTTCTCACTCCTATTTCTGTGACAGATCACTGAATATTATAAACTCTAAATCCATTCAAGTTGCTGTGAAGCTCATAATTTTGTCCTTTTTTATGGCTGTATAATATTTCATTGTGTATATGTACATTTTAAAAATCCAGTCCACTTTTTATGGGCAACATGATTGGTTCCATGTTTTTGCTATTGTGAATAATTTTTCCTTACTTTTTAAGAGGGCTATTTGTTATCTTCCTTTTTTAGTACATTTAAGTTCCTTGTAGATCATGGATGTTAGGCCTTTGTCAGATATACAGTTGGCAAATATTTTTTCCCCATTCTGTGGGCTGTCTCCTGGCTCTCTTGATGGTTTCTTTTGCTTTGCAGAAGCTTTTCAGTTTGATGAGGTTCTACTTGTCTATCTTATCTCTTATGGCATGGGCATTTAGAGTTTTGATTGGGAATTGGTTGCCTATTCCAATTTCCATAAGAGTGCCTCCCACATTTTCTAAGATTCTTACAGTTTGAGGCCTTACGTTTAGGTCTTTGATCCATTTGGAGTTGTATATGGTGATAGGTAGAGGGGTAGGGATCCTGTTTATCGCTCTGCAAATGGTCTGATAGTTTTCTCAGCACCATTTACTGAATAGGTTCTCCTCTCCTCAGTGGTTGTTGCTGGAGGCTTTGTCAGAGATGAGTTGGTTAAGAAATTGAGATTTTGCTTTCAGAATATTTATCTTGTTCCATTGGTCTATATGGCTGTTCTTGTACCAATACCAGGCTGTTTTGATTATTGTAGCCTTATAGTAAAGTTTAAAGTCTGGAAGTGTGATACCTCCTGCTTTGTTTTGGCTACTCATGGTTGTTTATGTTTTCATATAAATTTCTGTGCCATCATTTCCAGGTCTGAGAAGAATGATATTGGTAATTTAATGGATATTGCATTGAATCTTAGAATGCCTATGGTAGGATGGATGTCTTAGCAATGTTGATTCTTCCAATTCATGAACATGGTTTATTTTTCCATTTATTTTGTGTCTTCTGGATTTCTTTGAGCAGTGTTTTTTAGTTTTCATTGTCAAGGTCTTTCATTTCTTTGGTTAGGAAGATGCTGAAGTATTTCATTTGTTTGTGTGTGTGTGTGTGTGTGTGTGTGTGTGTGTGTGTGTGTGTGTGTGACTATTGTGAATGGGATGTTGTTTTTGTTTCTCTGCCTGTTTTTTATTGGCGTATAAGAGTGTGACTGTCTTTGCATGTTTATTTTGTACCCTGAGACTTTGCCAAAATCCTTTGTCAATGCAAGGAAGTTTTTGATAGATCTCTTGGATTTTCAAGGTATAGGATCATATTGTCAGCAAAGAGGGGTAACTTCCTTTTTTCCTATTTGGATAAGCCCAATTTTTTTCTCTTGTCTGATTGCTCTAGCTAGGACTTCCAACACTATGTTTAATAGGAGGGGTGAGAGTTGGCAGCATTGACTCGTATCAGTTTTAGGAAAAATGCTTCCAATTTTTGCCCATTTAGCAATATGTTGGCTGTGGGTTTATTATAAATGGCTTTTATAATTTTGAAGTATGTTCCCTCTATGCCTAGGTGTCCAAGGGTTTTTATCAAGAAGGGAAGCTGGATTTTGTCAAGAGCTTTTTCTGCAAAAATGATATAATCATGTGGTTCTTGTTTTCACATCTGCTGATGTATTGAATTACATTTATGGTCTTGTGGATGATAAACAGCCCTGTATCTAGGGGATAAAGCCTACTTTGGTGGACGATTCTTAAGATGTGTTGTTGAATCTGATTTGTTAGAACCTTGTTGAGAATTTTTGCATCTAAGTTCATCAGGTATATTGGCCTGTAGTTCTCTTTGTTGGATCTTTACCTGGTTTGGGTATCATTGTGATGTTAGCTTCATAAAATGATTTGGGGACAGTTTCATATTTCTCGATTGCCTGGAATACTTTCAATAGAATTGGTATCACCTCCTCCTTGTATGTTTTGTAGAAGTCCCCTAGAAAGCTGTCAGACAAGGGCCTTTTTTTTTTTTTTAACTAGTTTTCTTAAGACGGAGTCAAATTCCTGGGCCATTGTTGGTTATTTAGTGTCCCACTTTCTTCTTGTTTCAACACTGTGAAGTTGTGTGAAGTCAGAAAGCCCTCCATTTCATTTAGGTTACTGAGTTTGTTTCCATACAGCTGTGCATAGTAATCTTTGATAAATTTTTGTATTTCTTTGGGGTCAGTTGTGATCTTTTGCATTTCTAATTGTGTTTATTTGAGCCTTTTATCTCCTTTTCTTGGTCATTTTAGCTAGGGGTCCATCTATCTCGTTTATCCTTTCAAAGAATCTGCTTTTTGCTTCATTTTTTCTATGATATTTTTGCCTCTATGTCCTGTATTTAGGTTTTTACTTTGGCGATCTGAATTCTTCTGCTAAAGTTAGGGTTTTGGTGGTTTTGCCTGTTCCAGCTCCCTCAGGTGATTTGTTAAGCTGTTAACTAATGATCTTTTGTCTTTTGGATGTATGTTTATAGATATTTAAATTCCCACTATAAGTCCTGATTTCATGGCATCCCAGAGGCTTTGGTAACATGTTTCTTCATTTTCATTTGTATCCAGGAATCTTTTAATTTCTGTTTTGATTTCTGTGCTTACCCTGGTGTTGTTCAGGATCATGCTGTTTAATGCATGTCTTTGTGGGGTTTGGAGGAATTTTGTTAGCGGTTATATTTATTTTTACTCCACTGTGAGTTTAGAAGGTACATGGCAGTATTTTAATCTCATGAAATTTGTTTATGCTTGACCAAGTAGTCAATCTTGGAGTATGTTCTATGTGGTGATGAGTAACATGTATGTTCTGTGGTTCTTGGGTGTTCTGTAGGCATCTATTAAGTCCATTTGGTCAGGCATCAAGTTGAGGTTCTGGATCTCTTTCTTGATTTTTTGCCTTGATGTTCTATCTAGAGCTGTCAGTGGGATATTTAAGTCCTCAGTTATGATAGTATTAGAGTTAATATCTTTTTAATTATTTAGTAGCTGCTTTATAAAAGTTGGTGCTTCTGTGTTGCATGCATATGTTTAGGTTGGATATTTCTTATTGATAGATTGAAACTGTTATCATTATGTAAGGTTCTTCCATATCTTTTTACATTTTTTGATAGTTTAGAGACTGTTTTTTATGATATTAAGATAATGACTCCTGCCCTTTTTTTTGTGATCCATTTGCCTGAAGATTTGTTCCCATTCTCTAACTTTGAGTCTGTGAGCATCCTTTGTGGTGAGATGTGTTTCCCAAAGGCAAGAAATTGTTGGGTTGCATTTTTGTTTTTAAACCAGTTTGTCATTCTGTGTAATTTCAGTGATGTGTTTAGTCCATTCATGTTCAGGCCGATTATTGAAATGTGAGTTTGTCCCTGTCATAAGGCTCTTATAAGGGTCTTTTAAGGCTGCTTCAATTTTATTTGGCCATTGTGTTAATATATAATGTCATATTGTATAGAGATGGATAAGTCTCAGCTGGCCTGTTCAACAGATAACAAGCATTGTGACCAGGCAGCAGGTTCTGAATCCTTGTGGACCCTCTCCCACCCCTTAGTAAGTGCTCAAAATTCTAAAGAGATTTGTGTTTTCATTTTTGCAGGTGTGCTTTTGCTTTGTTTGTGATCTTGTGAAGTATATGGTCTTTCTTTTATTTTTTTCTGCTGTGCACAGCACCTTTTTAAGTGTCTCCTGAGGAACTGGTCTTGAAGCACCATATTATCTTTAGGATTGGATGTCTGAAAAGGATTTTAATTCTCTATTGCTAATGAAGCCTAGCTTGGCTGGGCAGGAAATTCTTGGTTGAAATTGTTTGCCTCTGAGAACATTAAAGATTGGGGTCTAATTCCTTCTGGCCTGTAGTGTTTCTGTAGATAAGTCTGCAGGAATTCTCACTGTCTTCCCAGGAGGTAGGCTGATCTTTTTCCCTTGCTGCCTTTAGGATTTTTTCTTTTATACATACTTGGTGTAGGTGACTTACTATGTGTCTAGTCTTTTCACAAGCTGTCTTTCAGGAGTTCTCTGAATCTCTTGTGCTTGTATAGTCATCTCTCTTGCCAGATGAGGAAAGCTTTCTTGAATGACCTCATGAAACATTTGCTACAAGGTGTTTTTCATTTCTCTTTCTACTTCAGGTATGCCAATCAGACATAAGTTTGGATTCTCAATAAAATTGCACATCTCTCAGAGAGTTTCTTCTTAAATTTTTTTCTATATTTTTAATAGATTGGGCTAATCATATTTTGGGCTTCCAGTTCTGAGATTCTTTTTTCTGCTTGGTCAATTTTGCCTCCCATGCTTATCAGTTTATTTATTTCTTGGATGGAGTGCTTTATTCCTGTTATTTCTAAATACACTTTCCTGAGTCTGTCCAACTCTGTTGCAATTTCATTTAGTTTTAGCCTTTGCATTTCTTGATTTTTATTAATTATATCCAATGATTCTCTGATCTTTGTAAGTACCTTCTGGGTATCATCATTCTTGGACATAGCCATTGTTTGTGTCACAGTAGCTGTTCTTTCAGGCACTCACTCTCTGTTGGGGTTCTAAAGATTACCAGTGATTTTTTCCCTTGCTTTTTCTTCATTTGATTCTCTTATCTTTCTCTTTAATTCTATTGCTGCAAAATGGAGTCGCAGTCACTTCTGATATTTGCTCTACCTTCTGTCCCTCCCTGAGCCAGGACTCCAGTTTTGTTCAATCATGAAATAGGGTGGGGAGTGAGATGTTATACTACCTCTTTACAATTTTGAGAACTTACTAAGGGGTTGTGGAGGGCCCACAAGGATTCAGAACCTGATGACTGGTCACAATGCTTGCTAACTGTTGAATAGGCCAGCTAGGACTTGCTGTCCATCTACACACATTATGACCTTATAATGGTAAGCTTGTGTAGCCCCTGACTCCAAGACAAGGCATAAGAGGGAAAAGAGCAGAAAGAAGAAGAGAAAAAAGAGAAAGAAGAAGGGGGGAACAGAGAAAGAACACAGAGAGAGAGAGAGAAAATAGGAGGGAAAAAAGAGAAACCAAACAACAACCAACCAAACAAGTAAACAAACAGGACAGACAGACAAATAAACCCAACCCAAAAAACCCATTGATAGAGAGTTCTCAGCTTTAGTATATCTCTTTGCGGGGAGCTCCCTCTTGGGTTCTGCATCTGCAGTTTCCCTCTTTGCTGTTGAAACTTAACATGGCAGAATCTTCAGCCCTGCTGCCTGCAATTGAGAGCTGATGTGCACCCACAGGGGCTTGGAGGGGATGGGATAACTTGGCTCAGCATCTTCCACGCTCTTTCCTCCTTTCTTTTTCTCCCAGTATGGTCACAGCTCCCAGAGCATCCAGTTCATGGCAGAACATCAGAGGTGGAATGGGGCCTCCAGCCTCTGCCCTGCCTTCCTGATCTTTCACCCATTGCTAGGGGCAAGAGTGAGTGAGTTAGGCACTCATTAGCCTCCTTCTTAGTCCGATGGGCTGTATATGTCTTATCCCCCAGCAGATGACCCGGGGAAGGGGGTGGATCATCTGGAGCTCTGTATTCACTGTTACTCATCAAGGTTTGTGCACATGGGGTCACAAAGAGCAGCCCCAAAGCAATGCAGAGATCATCCTCTGGTCTCAGGATGCAGGTCTCCCATTCCACAGAGGCCACTCTGGAGCACTTCTCTCCCAAGTCTTTATAGTGGCTGCTCAGTTTCTCTACAGGCTGTTGTTCTTGCTGCAAATAGGGTCAGGAGACATAGCTCCACCCTACTAAGTCTCTGGATCTCAAGTTCCTGGCACTGGAGGTGATGGAAGCCAGTCTAGGATTGGGGTGGCCTCACCCCATTACTTCCTGGGAACGCTGCCTCTGGCTACTCCACTGAGCTCTGTCCGTGGCCCTTATCATCAGCATCTAGCCCAGTGCCATAGTGGTGGGAACTGTAGTCACTCTGGGGGCTTCTTCTCAGGAAAAGCTCTGCTGACTTTAGAAAATGGCACTCAGCTTCTGCACTCTGGGAAGCGGTAGGGTCCAAGCAGAGCAGCTGTAGCACCAGTGGCTTCACTGGAGGACACCTGACCACTTGCTCCCAAGACCCCACTCAGTCTCTCATGTGCCCACTTACACACAGACATGCACTCAGAATCATCCATGCATTCATTCACACACACAAGGACTCGTGCATTCTGACTGGTTGCATAGCCATCTTCACCTCCCCCAAGCAGTGTTTGGGGTAGTAGTATTTTAATGCTTGTTTTAAAAGTTATAAAATGTTTCTTTCCAGTTTTCAATATTTGTTTGTGACATTTGAAGTTTAGAGAAAATTCATACTCAAAAAGTTTTTCAGCATGTACTATGTGGTAAATGCTTGGAAAAAATTACCCACACACTTGTGGCTGTATTTCTCTTCTTTTTGTTTTTTCCTAGCCACTAGCATTAGCTGGAGGCAAGGCATGTTGGTTAATAATTATCTTGGATATTATATTTTAAGTATCTCTATTCCCAATAGATGCATGTTTCAATATCTTCTTTCAAATAGGAACGTAGATGCTTTAAATCAGCATTTTCTAAAGTTTGTCCCAAGAAACACTAATACTTATTAATGCTATAAATGGAGAAACAAAAAGGAGGGAGGATTCTAGCTTCTGATGTTAGTTAAATATTCTCTGGGAGTTTCACAACTCATGTACTATAGTAAAGGCTCTAAACACTCATTCATAAAGCTTTAAAAAGAGTTTAACATTAATGTAGCATTTTTCAAACTTATTTGATTACAGAATATCACTTTTACATTAAAACACTTACTTAATACAAGTTAATGTCATTAATAGGAAGCTAATATAATAACAAGGAGAATACCATTTTATATAAAAAGTCTGTTAAAAGTCTTCTAAAACAGGATTTCAAGAAATATGCTAAAGGAAACTCTTCTCAGAATTAAGATAATTTTCTTAATGTTGGATGAGAAAAGTTTATTTGCTTTAGGCCACATTTTCATTGACAGTCATCTTAAGTAGGACATTTTGTGAATCCTACTATACTGTATAAATATTTCTCCACCACATCTTGTATTCTGTCAGATGGTTTTCACGGTGCTCTGTACATGCAATCTTCATGTACATGATTTTCTTAAACTGCTTAGAAAATTTTAAATTGTATGCAGATCCTGCTCAAAGTTTAAGGAGCATTTCCGTTTCTTTCTCCTCAATTGCTGTGACTTCCATGATAATCATAGATTATGTTAATATGTGTTACCTTAGTTACCCATTGCACTTAAGCCTGTATCATGCGTTATTATTTATACTTGATCTTAGCCAAAAGACTGAGAAGCAATGCATGCATTATTTGACCAGATTCATCTTAGTGTTTCATTTTAAATACATTATTATTTAAATAATTTCTGTTTGTTTAAAATGTTTCATCTCCTCTTTAAAAAAGTATTACCTTTGTCTTTCCTTCAGCTTCTAGTGGGGAAAGCTAGCCATTTGATCATTAATAAGTTAAGATGAATTACATTTAGCCACTCTATTATTAAAAATCTATTCAAATAATCTAGGAAATACGTTTCTTTTTTCTTTTTTTTGCAGGTGATGGATAGGTTTATGGCATAGATTGTGGTGATAGTTTCATCTGTACAAGAATATGCATTCAGAGAAGCCTTCATAATAGCTATAAATAAATTAGAAATAACTGAATTGTCTGTCAATTGTGATGTATTCACATGCTGGAATCAATGTTCATCAATAACACCCAAAAACTAGATACATGTAACAACAGGGGTATATTTCAAAAACATGAAAATAAAACTTGCAACTCAGTTAATTATGTGAATTTCAAGAGAAGCAACATTGATCTGTAGTGACAGACATCAGAATAAACATCAGGGATTGCCTGAAAAGGGGTTCCTCCAACCTTGGTGAAATGATGTAAATTTTCTGCAACTTCATCTGAGTGATGATTTTTTTCTTTTTGTATTTTATTCTTATTTGTAATTGCTTTATTTTTTTGGAAATACATTTCTATAGCGAGATGCAATGTACTTAAAGATGGATATGGTAGGATCAGAAAATATAATTAATTTAAGACAATATGACTCCACAGTTTTGTGCTCCCAATATCTCCATGAATGAGATGGTGTGTGTTCAGGGTGGTATAGCAGAATTTTCTTTGATTTCTAAATTTTATTTGTTGTGGAATATCTCTTAACTTTGATTCTGACCAGAGAATCTATAGAAATAGCATAGGAATAGACAACAAAATAGGTAGGTGCATTGATAATTGCCAATTTTAACAGTGAATATAAAAATATATGTATTCACCTAGACCCATAAAATTAGCTAAATATTTGAGAAAGATGATAACTGGTTATTTTGTCTTGGGACTAACCTCGGGTTTGCTTTGCATCCTCTGCATACAAGGTAATTTTAAAAAGTGCATTTTTCTACATAAGGCAGATGTTTTCTAAGTGGCAAAGAGGTTATTGTTCCTTAAGACATTATTATAAAAGTAAATTAACTTAATATTCATATTTTGCACAAGTTAAGATGTATCAACACTTATAATTTAAGGTTTGCTACTCTTGCATGCTGATTTAGTCCTTTTCCTTCAAGACGCAATCTAAGAGACTTATTCTTCCTGAGCCCCTCCCACAATATCCATCCCAGGTGGAGCTGTTCATTCCTTCAAGTGCTCAGCTCAACAAGTAACTAATAACCTGTTGTGTGCTACCATGTGGAAGGTGGACATATGTTTGCCAATTTCCACCTTCAGTGCTTATCGTAAATTGTCTTATATTTGATTCAAATGGGAATTATACCCCAAAACCTAATTGGACAGAAAACCTTATAACATACTCTGAAAATGGTCCAAATACTATCAAAAATGGAAGACGACCAGTTTGTAGAACATGCAATAAGGTGAGGTAAAACTTCCAAGTAGGACCGAAATGATCTGCCAAAAAGGCACATAATGGCAAGTGTCTACTCGATCATCTCCTTCTTGCCTGGTATCCCCCAAGCTGAAGAAAATAAAGAAAATGGATTTGTGTTTTGCCATGAGAAATCTTAGTGCATAGATCAATGCACCTTTTATTAAGAAAGAGGTGTTACTTTCGTTTGGGGTAAATTGGATACCAGGGCTGGGACTAATTTGTTCATTTAGCGAAGTAAAGGTTTAAAGAAGCTCCAACTTTTGAATACAAACCACTTATTTGGAAAATGCAACACAAATACAGATAATTAATCCACTCAACAAATATTTATAAAAATCTACAATGTGCCAGTTCTGATCCTAGCGGTAAAACAAAATCCCTGCCTTAATGGAGCATATATTCTAGGAGAGGAAACAGTCAATAGCAAATAAATAAAGTTATTTCAGAAAACAATTCCATGGGAAGAAAATCAGAAAGACTGACTGGTTGAGAGAGGTGGCATTTTAGGTTAGACGAAACAGAAAAACCCCTTTAGAGAGGAGACATTTGAAAATATTTTATTGGTCTGAAATTTTCAACATATTACACATGATTGGCAATATTTTTATATTTAATATATATATTTAATTGAAGAATTAGAGAATTAAACTACACATTACTATACCATCAGTGCAATAGACATCAAAACAGAATACTTCAGGTATAATATATGATGCAATTATAGAAATATATTATGAAATTATTAAATGTTTGACTTTGAAGCAGTCTATTGCCCTAAGGTGGTGATACACAAGTATTATAAAGTATTTTCTTATATCCTTTACCAAGTTTCCCCTCCTCTAAGAAAAAGTTACATAACCATAATATATTTATCTAAACTAAAAACTGGCATTCTTTTTGTAGGGGTGATTGTGCTGTGCACTGCAGGATATCTGGTAGCCTTCCTGGTCTCTATCCACTAGATGCCAATAGTATACTTCTTCAAGTAATAATAATAAAATTTTTTTGAAAGTCTCCATGCATTTGTCACTGGGAAACAAAATCACTCCTAGTTAAAATGACTATTCTAAAATTTTTATAGTTTTATGATTTATTTAGGTCTATGACTCATTTTGAGTTATTTTTGTATAAGATGTAAAGTGTGTTATCAAGTTTCATTTTGTGCATATGGCTGTCCAATTGTTTCAGCACCATTTGTTAAAAATACTATACTTCCTCAACTGAATTGCCTATGCACTTTTGTAAATTTTGGTTGACTGTATTTGTGTGGGTATATTTATGGGTGCGCTATTCTGTTCCAATGATCTACGTATCTATTCTAGCTCCAATACCACAGTCTTGCTTACAAGAGCTTCACATGATGGCTAGGAATTGGTTCATTTGAGTTCTCCAGTATTTCCTCTTACACGTTGTTTGGCTATTCTAATTCTTTTGCATTTCCATACATATTTCAGAATCAGCCTGTCAAATCAGTTAAAAAAAAAAAAAACTTGGTGAAATTTCAGCAGAGATTTCATTAAGTCTATAGATTCAATTGGGTAGAACTGACATCCTTACTACGTTCTTCCTTTGAATTAAGGAATATGGTACATTTTTCTATTTAGATCTTCTTTGGGTTTTTCATTAGTGCTTTGTAGTTTTCAGCATACATATCCTGCATATATTTTGTTAGATATATGCATAACTACTTATTTGGGTATGTATGCACAAGTGTTACTGTTAATTGCATGTTAAAATTCAAATGTATATAGTTCCTTGCTGACATATAAGAACGACTCGCTTTTGTATATCATCAATCATCCTTACATCCTATGATCTTAGTTCTAGTTTTTGTAGATTGAGATTTTCTACATCCATAGTCATGACATTTGCTAATTAGAGAACATGCATTTTGTGAATGTAAAAACGTTTGAATTTTCTCTTTTAAAATTCTTTTTTTTTTTTTTTTTTTTTTTGAGTTGGAGCCTCACTGTCGCCCAGACTGGAGTGCAGTGGCCGCTCCCGGCCACCACAGCCTCGACCTGCTGGGCCCCGGCGATCCTTCCACCTCAGCCTTCCAAGTAGCTGGAACTATAGGTGCACGCTACCACACCCGGCTAATTGTTTTTTATTTATTGTAGAGATGAGGTCTCGCCTGCCCAGGCGGGTCTCGAACCCACGGGCTCAGGCAATCCACTCACCTCAGCCTCCCAAAGGCACGGGATTACAGGCTGAGCCACCGAGCCTGGCTTTTAAAATTCTTAATTTATCTTCTGCATAGCCCCACTGGCCAAGATTTTGTCAACTTACTTTCTGAAATTTACATTCAGAATAAATGCCTCGAATTTGCCCTTTTAAACTACCCATTACTCCATCATCAGAAAATTTGGAAGCATATTTTCCTGCAGTTTGTCTACTTCCACTAAGAAATTTAGCACTAGATTAAAACCAATGAAGACTTATTGATACATTTCTACATTTTCATTTTGACCAAATTTCAAATTTGCTAGTTTGAGGACTATTACAAATATAAACAAATATTTGTTATTTAAATATGTTAATAACTACCTGACATTTCTATACCACTTGAAAGGAATTCTGTACTATCTATGACTTGTGCTAAATGGCCATATTCATTATCATGGGAACTCATGCTTCTATATCAACTAAGGAGAAGAGAGGAAAGGGTAACTGATTGAACTGCAACTAATTAAAGGGTAGTTAATGACCTGTGATGTATGTTACACAGTTTGAAAAGATGTGCTGACTCAGGTACTCTGTGCCTGGAATTAGAACTACAATTCAGCAAAAATTTGTCCCAAATCAGTTTGAAATAGAGAAGAAGTTATTCGGCTTAAGTTGGACACTGGCAAGTTGAAGAAGTAGGGGAGCAAAAAAGACACATGGTAGTATAAGTGTAGAAGCCTGAGAATGGACAAATAAGGGAAGTATGGAGGTTAGCAGATGGGCCAATCCTTAAAGCTTTCTTCTGATAACTTTCCACTTCTAATTCACGTGTGCCTTCTGTCAAATCCCTTTTCTCAAAATTTCTTAGAAGGATCGCTCTGTCCCATACATATGAAAGTTCTATTGAGATTATTTTACATTGATAAATGAGGAAGTGAGAATGAAAGCAAATTTGTGTGTGATCCTTAGGTGCTATCTTAAGAAAGTAGAATGACTAAACTTTGCCTACCAAGCAAGACAAAGTAGTTGAGTCAATGGAAAGTGGGGCTTTAGCCCCTCCTCCACCTTGGGGAGGTGAATCTCCTCTCTCTAATTTACTTTCTAAATAAACTGTATTTTCCAAACAAAAAGAAAAAAAAAGAAAAAAAGAAAGTAGGGTTTTATTTCCAATAAATAGGCCTAGAGAAGGAAGATTAGGGGAGTGGAGGGCAGTGTTGTAAAGTGAGAAAACTGCTCCTTTTGAGTTATACCCAGGCAGAGGAGGAAAATCTCAGTTTGCTTCAACCCTACATTAGACAGCCTAATACTTTTCTGAAAGCTGAGTGCTAAGAATACTTAATTTGAGTGATACAGATACATGTGACCACTTCAGGGGAAGAATGAAAGAAAAATATTTTTGCCTACTTTTATATCTCGCTAATTTAGGGCCAAAGAACATATATTCAATAGATCATATATTTAAGGCAGATCATGTCTCTCTCCTTATCCTGTCTTATTCTGAGTAAACTAAAGTCATTTAGTGACATCTAAAGTATTCATAATTCAGCTGACTGGCTACCTGACTTGATTATCTACTCCTCTTCATGCACACATCATTCCAGAGGTAATGGGCTCTCACCTCAGAGTCTTTGCACTTATCTTACCCTCTGCATGAAATAGTCCCTTTTCCACTTGCATGTTTCAATCATATTGAATACTCTTTAACAGAAAGCGCTAAAGTTTAATGGGAAATAATCCAATACACAATTAATTGCAGTAAACAAGAAGGATAGACAATAATGTGTTACTCCCTTTCAAGTCTGTGCTTAAATATCACTTTCTCAATGAAATTGTTCCTGAAAACGATCTAAAGGTGAAATCCAATTCCACTCTCCCTCTCCCTTCTAATGCCCCCATGCTTATTCTCCATAGTATTGTCAAAATCTAATATAAAGCATATTTACTTACCATCTTTATTTTCAATCTTCCTTCACTAGAATGTGAACTTCAAAAAGGCAGAGATTTCTGACTGCTTTATGCACTGCACCTAAAATAGTGCCTGGCAATAATTAAATAAATATTTGATCAACATATAACATGCCCATTTACCCAAAATTAAATAATTATAAATAATTGATATCATTTACTGATTGCCTGTTATGCATCGGACATTGCAGCAAAGATTTTATACATATTGTCGATAATCCTCAAATTAGTCCTACAAAATAGGTGAATTATACTAAAGCATATTTCTTAAAATTCAGTTTGTGATTATCCAACCCTATGACTGGGATAAGGAAGGTGTCTTATTTTAGTATATTAAAGATTCCCTCCAGTAGAATAGAAGTTTAACACTTCCCCATGACCACAACCATTGCACAAGGGAAAATGAGATTATTCCAAATTTGAAGGCTGAAGAATTTTTGAGCACAAATAGCAGATCCCAGTCTAGTTAGTTCTAGCAAAGAGAAATTTACGTAAACCTGTTGGAAAATGCACAGAATCTCTTAGAGGTTGTTTGGCCAGAAGCAATGCCCAAATTATAATCACCAACTGCTCCAGTGGACAACAGTCAGCTAAGGTGCTACCTTGGAGAGCAGGTCACATCTTGCAACAATGGTGCCACTTCTTATTGTTCTAGCACTGCTACTTTTGAAAGTGTGTCTCTCCACTAAACTCCACCATCTTCACTAGGAAATGGAGACTGCATAGTGTCTGCTTTGCATTACTTGTTTCAGAATCCAAGTCTGTTCACTAATTCCCAAGTCACATGACTACTCCCTAGCTGTAAGATAGGATGAAAAACAACTCCACTATGATTTTGAGTCAGTGAGATTCACTATGGAAAATTCACCAAACAGCGAATTTTCAAAAGATGCTAGCCATAAACATGACAAATGCCCATTACAGACAATAACAAAATTTAGGTTTTAGTAAGAATGAAAGGCAAATGTGTATATGATCACTAGGCACTATTTTAAGAAAGTAGAATCAATGGCTACACTTTGCCTCCTAGGCAAGACAAAGTAACTGAGTCTAGAAAGGAGGGCTTTATTTACGAGTAAGCCTAGTGAAGATTAGGGGAGTGGAAGGCATCCCAAATCAAAATAATGTTTTCATTAGTAGATACGACTTGGGCAGGGTTTAGTTTCTGATACTTGTCCAATGTTTTCTACTTTAACTATGGTACAGTGTCTGAGCTAATAAATGATAAGACCCTCTGCTTCTCCCCCACCCCAAGGAAATTGCTTTCTTGTAATAGCATCAGTGAGCAACAATCTTTCTACTGATATAAGAGGAAAAACCATGACAGTGCTTACTAAAAGGGACGACCATGAGAATACAGTGCCTCAAAAGGATACAGAGCTCCTCTAGTGTACATGTTGCTCATTCAGATGGTGTTTTGATTTCATTGATAGTAACGCATATTATTGAAAAAAATCATATTGCTTTAAATTTCAAGTTAATACTTAATTGGACAGTATGTTTCCAAAGTAAATCACCATTGAGGAATTCATGTTTAAAATCAAATTTAAAATTCATACTGTGTCTTGCAAGGTTTGTGTGTCTTCCCTACTGTAAGTTTGGGGATATTAGCAAAAATAGCTTGCTTTAAAGTTTTCTGGTTCTTAAAGTATTCTCCTTGACAATAATTAGTAGAAGAAAATAAGAATAAAAATTTTGTTAGACATTTAAGCTTTAAAAAGATAAAAATATGAAAACAGAAGTAAATACTTCATAGATATATAGCTATATTGAGATTGAAACATACCCCCCCAGCTCAGTAATAGCATGGTAAAATACCTCTTAAATATTTACATCAAGTTTAATTTTTATTTCATGCTCAATTAGATAAAACTTTACTTGTATTACCTGAACTCTTCAACTCATGGAGAAAAAAGGGAAAGAAAAAAAATCTGTTTTGAAATGTCCTCTTGAATGAAATTTAGAAAAAAATAATTTTATTAAAATTATACCTAGAGTTGACAAATCACTTTCAGTAATACAACTAGCTTACCTAAATCAAAAGGGTATCATCTACATTTGTGAACACTGGAAAACAATGTAAGAGGTAGCGATTTTAGGTAAAATATCATCACGAGAGTGATTAATTTTGAAAAACACAACCCTATTTGCTTTTTAAAAATTATAAGTTACATGCATTCATTTTAAAAAACGAAAATATAACAAAGAAAATACAACTTACCAAATAGCCTTTAGTACAAATAAGCACAATATACCGAAGACTATATTTCCAGCCTTTTGTTTGTACTTTTTAACATAATTGGAATAATGTTTTATGCACATGCATCATTTGGAACTAGTTTTTTTCTTAGTGATAAAGCATAACCTTGAAAACTATTTGAAATTGCTTTAATGACTAGTACTACTAATCATGTTCTAAACATTTTTCTACACTTCAGATTATTTCCCTATGAAATGTATCTTAAAAATAAAGTTACTGGTTATGAGGTACACGTTTTAAAGACTTCTAAAGTAAATCTCTCTCATCAAACTTGTCAAAAAGCGTGATTAATTTACATTTCTACCATCAGGATAAAAGGGCATTCATCTTAATGCCCCATGGCAGGGTTCCAGTTTTACAAAAACTTAAGATTGCCTATGTGATGAATAAAAATCAACATTTTATTGTTAAGTGTACTCAGCAGTACTTAGCGCTACTGGCTATCTGCTTCCTATCCCCTGCCTTATTGTTGCAAATTCAAAGTATAGAAATAGAGGTATTTGGGCAGAGAGAAGGAAAGAAGGTGAGGACTGTTATATGAAATAAGATTAAAGAGATGGAATTATCAGGAGTTTTTACTCAATAGCATCTCCCCCAGGTTCTCAGGACTATAGAAGCAGATTGCAATTTTCAAATCCAACAGACCCCAACACACACATTCTTTCCACTGCCACTTGTCATTTATTTCCTCACTAAAAAGTAATGCAGTTCTTGTTCATATTGTGAGGTTACCTTTTTAGCTTTGGGACAGGGAAGAAAATAGAAAATGATCAGTTGTATAACTTACATTGATAAACTCCCTCTTTAAATTCTCCCGTACTTTATCAGTACCTACACAATGAAGAAAAGTCCCACTAAAATAAATCACTTCTTTTTGTCCTAAGTTGTAATTGCCTGTTTACATACCAGCTTCTCCAAATATATTGTATAAACTTAAAGGCAGAGACTTAACCGCATCTTAATTATTCTCAATTCCCAGCATTTCATAGCACAATGAGCACATAATGAATTTTTTAAAGATTTGTAAGTATAAAGTTTATGTGCACCTTAGTCTAACTACTTATTAGATCCTATTTAAACATGTTAGATAATATTAAGGTAGGCTGGAGGACTGGGGAAAAAAACGATCCCTACCTTAAAGATTACAATCTACTAAATTGTTGTGCAACTAAGATGAAATATTAGTATAAAATAATATTTCAGATAATTTGATAATGTGCATGAGGGATATGTTTGAGATGCATAATTTTGCTAGCGGAATATTAAATGTAAATAGTCAATATTTCAGTTACTAGCAATGCTGGTGTCCCAAAATGGGTTGATTCTAACATATCAACACATGAATTATTAAAATTCCGCCAAAATAAAAACTACCCTTATGAATCTTGGTAATTTCATATATATATAAAAAAAATCATACCTATATTGCTGAGGCCTATTCAATTATCCAAAAGCACCCTCTAGTGGCAAAACAGTAATTCACATAAGCTAACCAAAATTGTTATTTAAATAAGGAGCATCTTGATAGTATTTACCTGAAAATTTTCTAAATGAAAATAAAAATGAGTATGGCCATCAGTACCTATGTTTTAATAATTCTCCATTGCTCTATTCAATAATATAATCAGTTGAAAATAAAAATCAATCTTAGTACTGAAAAAATGTTTACCAAAAAAAAAGAAAAAATGCTTACCATATAAAACACATATACATGAAATGAAATACCCACTTTGCTGTCTTTGCATCTGTGCACTTCTATTGTTTTTTTCATTTCCTGAACTTTTACTCGTGTCATGTTCATCTCTAGCCAAAAGAAAATTGAGTATAATTAAAAATGTTTAATAATAGTTTCAATAGGTAACTCCTTTTTACAAACTTTAAATACGGTGGTTTAAATCATTACATATTAATCACAAATAGATCGCTTTTTGCCATTAAACTTTATAGTACTTAACTAGAAATATCCACGTTTCATATTAACCTTGACAGCACTAATGTTTTCAATTGCTAACTTTTATTAGCTATGAAGAGAATGCCTTAGAAAGCTTATGAGAAGCTTATAATTCTCTCAAGTCATAAAACAATTCAATCTAATCAAATAGTAATAAATTTTTAAAAAGCTGATTGCGTTAAATTACAGCCAATAAAAAGCAATTTTCTCATTTTTTAAAAAAAGTCTTTATTTTTCTTCAAATATTTTGTTTATATTTCAATAGGTTCCTATCTTTCTATTTATGCATGGCTAAAGACATCAGTGAATACCAACTAGCTCTTTTATGCTTTATGTCTTTATTGAATAGATGCAAAAATGAAGACATAATTTGTAACTAAAAAAACACATAGTGTACAAGAAACAATAGCCACAATAATCTTATTTTTCAAGCTAATAACCTTCAGAATATATAAAGAATTTTTACATTTTTAATTTAAGCTTACAATCATGTTATTCTACCACATTGTCAAATTCTTGTGAAAATAAATAAAAATAAAATAAATGATGCATAGGAAAATTTCTTTAAAACTGAACTATTGCACAACAAATCAATATGAGGATAAAATATACAAGTAGTATAAAAATGCACTTAAATACATTGTCACAACATGTCTCATAAGTCATAAACCTATTTTATCTTCTATATTTCTCTGGGATCTGAAATTGGATGATTCATTAACAACTTATTTCCATGTGGTACATTATAACATTTATTTGCTACTGTAAAATTCAATATGTGCCAATTATTTAATTTAAACTCATGTATTTACCTGTTCTGTAAGCAGAAAAAAAAATTATGTGGCCTTAAAAAAATACCTAAAAGAAAACAGTCCTCACTCCTAGATAAAACAAGTTTTATCTAGTTTAAAGTTCTTCATGGAATTTACAACTAGGACAGAATGAAAGTTATTGAAATGGAAACATAATATGTACACTAGTTTTTTAAATTCGTTACAGCTTATTCTAGTTGGTAGACTATTTGTGTTTGTTTTGACCAATATGACTGAATAAAAATAACTAGGGGGACAAAGCTAATAAAAATATCAGGAAAGAAACTATAAGTAAAATGACAATTCCTATTACCACCAAGTTTATATTCCCTGCCCAAACTAAACAAATTAAAAAAAAAAAAAAGAAAAAAAGAAGCTAAGTTAAAAAATTTCAGAAAAATTATAAGCCACAAATATTTACATTGATTCTTACAGATGGTCAAAACCATAAACAAAAAGAATCTATGTAAGCCACTTAAGATTTCTGCGTACCTTTATAATAAGACAAAAGCTCTCTTAAGCTTGTTTGGACAGAAATTATTATGGAATTACTAAATGTGGTTGCACAAGCCACAAAGATCTCTACTAGTAGATACTATGTTACACTGAATGAGATAATGATTAAGAGTTGTATTTTGGCCTAAAGAGAAAAAAATTAAATTTTTGTGTATGTTTAATTACATAAGTCCACTATGTATTAAAACAATACATTTTCAGTGGCTTTTATTGCAACATGAAAGCTGTTTCAACATTAAACATTAAAGAATAAAATATGAGTAGGAAAATTAGATATTATCTTAACCTACTCAAACTACATCTAACTACTTCAAGTAACTAAAATTCAAATATTTATCTTCATGCTCTGCACTAATGATTAAATTACCACAACTATTATTTAACAGGTGAGATGATTTGTTTTAAAACGCACTGCAATAATTTCTTCCAAATTCAGATACATAAAATCTAATTTTTTAAAACATGTGAGATTTTGTGGTGCACTTTGTGTATCTTATGCTAAATAATTACATTTTCAAATATTGCACCAAATGAATTAGTAAATTAAAACTACTCTTCAGACAGTGTGGAAAAGAAAGAATAAAATGAAATGTGGAAACACAAGTGGAAGTAAAAAAAAATATATGTTCAACTAATACACACAGAAGTAAAACAAATCTTTCTGTTATAAATAGAGTAAGATACATTTCTATGTTTAGTGTTGTGTTTCTGAAAAGGAAATCACATAATTACATTTTTATAGAACAGGTAAAGATTTTTAAATTACATTGTTACTATAAAACCTTTTTTCCTCTCCTATTTTTTAGGATAAAATAAGTTATTGAAGAGCTCAACAAGAAAGTGACCTCACATACTTCCTTAATTACATAACTCCCAGCATCCATCCTACTATGATACTATCTGAAGAGAGGCACCGATAATGTAAATGCTTATTCAATTTTTTGCTAGCAGGTATGATTATTCAAAGCTTGAAGGATTAAGCACTAGAGAAGGAGAATTTGTAGACGTACACCTAATGTGCTTTACCAATAACAGAAAGTATTATCTAAATTAATTATTCCACTTGAAATTATTTTCTGACAGATAAGTGAATATTTCCTTGAATGGCACAATCGGGGATCAGGTGTTTATTATGTACAGTATATGTACACATATATACACACACATTACAGAGTGAAAAGATTATGTTCCAAAAATTACTGGAAAAAGTATTTTGAAAATTTTAAGCACAAAATAACTAGAGGAAGTGCTCTAGACATCCAAGCAGCCATACTCGTAAAACTCTGAACTTGGCTCATTTTCTTTTGCAATTCTATTCACAGAATCATTCTTCGAATGCCACATTCACAGCAGAACTTGGCCCATTCTACAGGGTATTTAGTCCCACACTCATGGCAGAATTTTGGTAAGTGTCCAGATGAATTTCCTTCAATGCCTTTAATATTTCCACCATTAAGTGAAGATGAATAGTCTCCATCTGGCCTAAACAAGTACAGAAAGAATGGAAAGACAAGTTCACATCAGTGGTTTTCAACCCATAACCCTTGAGAAATAGGCAAAATAAGTATAACAAAGTCTGCTTAATCTCATTTTTAATACTCCTGTAGTTCAAAATGTTAAAAAAAGAAATCCCCGTTAGTAAATGTTTTAATTCCAAACATTTTTGTTAGCATTATATTTGTTCTTTTTAAGAGAAGTTATCATGACAAAATGTAGCCACATTTTCCATCTGTTCATTGTGCTAGGCATTTACTACACTGGGAACAGAATGAAAATGTACAATGTTCCTTTCTGTAAAACCATCTAAAGAGAGAAAACTGAAACCCAGTCTCGAGGAAAGATGAATCTCTTTAATTTCTACATCCCTCTCTTTAGTCACAAGGACTGTGAGGTGATAATTCCAGCATTTATTTTATTATTTATTTTAATTTAATTATTCAACTATATTAAATTATTGTGCTATATTAAATACTTAACAAGCATGCCCTGGCAGGGTATGCTTTATTAACAAACCATAGTAATAAAGTAATAAAGGTAAAATAGAAGCTGTAAGAACACTTTGGAGCCAAATGTTTGCAATTATAAGGGTTTCATCACGGAAGCTAGATATTGAAGAAACTCAGGTTCTACTGATAAAACATTAATTCATTGAAAGAACAGCTACTTGATCCCTGTAAGAACATCTTTACATTCCCTCCTAGAAGTATTTTTCCGGGAACACAATATTTACTTAAAGTAATCATAAAGGGAACTCAATTGCTGGGATTATAAACCTAACACTATTGGGGGGGGGACGACAACTTTTTCTCCACAGTAGTTGTAAAGAATTCTAGGTGTGCCACAATATCGGTACTTCCTTCATACATGCAGTTTAGAGGTTGAAAAAAAAAATCACTAAACTTTCTAATAAAAGTCAGTAGGGATCTAAAAGTCACAGAGATGAAAATAAAGCAAAATGTCCACATTGTATGCTACTTCCTTTCCTCTCCTTTCAGTTCCACTAGAGAGAGGCTGTAGAACTGCTACAATCTCCTGCATCAGGAAACATACATACTTCCTTAAATATTAAGAGCAGAATATTATAGCATCACCATAATCTCTTTAAACAACAAATAAGACATTAATGAGTTAGAAGACATAACCCCTTGATATAATCAAGGAAGAGTGCCATGAAAAATAAGTCAGCTTTATTGTCAATGAAATATGTAAAAATAATTTCAAAAGACCATTTCAATAATGTAGCAAGGACACTTAAGGAAATCAATACTCATACCAACATTAACAAATATTTAACAAAATACCAAAACTTCAACTTAATTCGATATTGACAAATTTCTTTACATAGTAGATGGCAAGTTTATACTGTCACCAGAATCATATGAGTTTCTCAATATCTTACATTTTCTAACTGGTCAAGAGTTTTTCATTATAGCTAACCTGATGGGAGTGAAGTGGTAGCCTACCATGGATTTCATACACATGTTTTTGACTGCCTGTGAGGCTGGATATCTTTTCATATGTGTGTGTGTGTGTGTGTGTGTGTGTGTGTGTGTGTGTGTGTGTGTCTGTGTGTATGTTTTCCATTTGAATTTTTTTCTGCTGTGAATTACCTGTTCCCTATATTCCATCCCCATCAAAACCCAAGTCATTTCCTACTGAATGGGTTCATTTTCAAAACCATATTTGTAGAAATTCCCCACAAATCTTGCACAATCATTTGTTGGATTATGTACATAGGAAGAAGTATCCTCACACAAGTTGTCGTGCTATTTCACCACTTTATCCATGAATTCTTTTGTAGCACTGGTTTTCATTTTAGTGGAATCAAATGTTATACAGTTATACAATCTTGTTATACAGTTTGTGTTCAATAAGAAATCCTTTCCTACCACAGATGAGACTCTTATATTTTATCTTAAAATGCAGACAGCTTTCCTTTCCACATTTATACCTTTAATTAAAATGTTACTGATTTTTTAAATACTGCATAAGAGATATAGAAAGATTTTCTTCACATATGCATGTCCAATAGTCCCAGCACTACCCATTTCCCAAAGCTGCCTTGCTACCTCTGAAATGTCGCATATTTCTAAGTTCTTTTGTGGGGCTGAAATCTTCTTCTAACCCTCTACTCGAATCTATTTTTCTGTCTATCATTGAATCAATACCACACTGTCTTAATTACCATAGCTTCATACATCATTCACATTATTCTGTTTAATTTGTCCTGGCTAATATTAGGCTTTTGTTTTTCAAACATATTTTAAAAACAACTTGTGAAGATTCATGAATTTTGTTTGAAAAAATTCACTGAATTTATATAGTAATTTCTGAGAGAATAGATGGCTTTACCTAACAGCTTCATAATATTACATTTTCTATTTTAAGAATAAGGTATATATAGGCATACCTTGGAGATACTGCTTGTTTGATTCCAGATTACTGCTATAACGCGAATATATCAATAAAGCAAGTTTTATGAACTTTTTTGGTTACCCAGTTCATTTAAATAAGTTGTTGCTGGGCATGATGGCTCACTTGTGTATACCAGGACTTTGGGATATGGAGGTAATAGGATTGTCTGAGTTCAGGGGTTTGAGACCAGCCTGGGCAACTTGGTGAGATCTCTTCTCTACAGGCCTGTAGTTCCAGCTACTTGGAAGGCTGAGGCAGAAGGATAACCTGAGTCCAGCAGGTTGAGGCTGCAGTCACCGTAAGTGTGCTACTGCACTCCAGTCTGGGCAACAGAGTGAGATTCTGACTCAAAAAAAGTTGTGTTTACACTATACTGTTGTCCAGCAATTCCCTTTTTTTTTTTTTTGGCATCAGGGACTGGTTTCACTGAAGGAAATTTTTCCATGGACCATGGCGGGGTGGGAATGTGCAGTCAAATCTCACTGCTAATGTTAATCTGTATTTGCAGCCTCTCTCCAGCACTAGCATCACCACCTCAGCTCCGTCCCAGATCATCAGGCATTAGATTCTCATAAGGAGCATGCAACCTAGATCCTTGACATGCGCAGTTCTCAACAGGGTTTACACTCCTATGAGAATCTAATACCACTGCTGATCTAACAGCAGATGGAACTCAGGCAGTAATGAGAATGATGGGGAGTGGCCATAAGTACAGACCAATGAAGCTTTGCTCCCTCACCCACTGCTCAACTCCTCCTCCACAGATTGGTCTGTTTACCAGGGGTGGGGGATACCTGCTGCAGTCTATTCAGGGTGAGATAGCATTATCTAAAATGTAAATACCTTAATTTAAAAATACCTTATCATTAAAAAATGATAACAATCATCTGAGCCTTCAGCAAGTCATAATCTTTTTGCTGGTAGAGGTCTTGTCTTGATGTTGATGGCTGCTGACTGATCAGGGTGATGGTTGATGAAGGTTGGGGTGACTGTGGCAATTTCTTAAAATAAGACGACAAAGCAACGTACTCTTCCTTTCATGAAAGATTACTCTGTAGCACAGGATATGGTTTGATAGCATTTTACCCACAGTAGAACTTCTTACAAAATTCAAGTCAATCCTCTCAAAACCTGCTTCTCTTTAACAACTAAGTTTATGGAATATTCTAAATCCTTTGTTATCATTTCAATCAACAATGTTCATGCATCTTCACCGCAAGCAAATTCACCTCAGGAAAACACTTTGGTCATCCATAGAAATCAACTCCCTATCCATTCATGTTTGATCATGAGATTGCAGCAATTTAGTCACATCTTCAAGATTCACTTTTAATTCAAGTTCTTTTGCTATTTCCACCACATCTGCAGTTACTTCCCCCACTGAAGGTTTAAAGTCCTCAAAGTTCCATGATTTTGGCTGGAATCAACTTCTTCCAAACTCCTATTCATGTTGAGTTTTTGACCTCCTCCCATTAATCACAAATGTTCTTAATGGCATCCAGCGGTAAAACCTTTCCAGAATGTTTATAATTTACCTTGCCCAGATCGATTAGAGAAGGGGGCCTCAACTCCCAGGTCGTGGACTGGTACTGGTCCATGGCCTATTAGGAACCGGGCCGCTAAGCAGGAGGTGAGCGGTGGGCAAGCAGAACTTATCTTCCGTCAGATCAGCAGCAGCATTAGATTCTCATAGGAGTGTGACCCCTATTGTGAACTGTGCATGTGAGGGACCTAGAGTGTGCAGTCTTTATGAGAATCTCATGCCAACTGATCACAGATTACAATAACAGATACAATAATTTTAAAGTCTGGAATATTGAATACATTAGCAAAATGTGATACAGAGACATGAAGTAATCACATGCTGTTGAAAAATGGCACTAAGAGACTTGACAGAGTTGCCATAAACATTAACTTTTAAAAACCATAATATGTACAAAGCAGAATAAAGCAAAGAACAATAAAATGAAGTATGCTTGGAACTCTAATTTTTTTAATGTTTTTGAAGTTTTGTAATTTTTCCATCAAATTTAAAGTTCTTGCTTGGCTTGGAACTAGTTCCGATGTACCTTAAATTTACATGTGTTTATGTGGATCTTTCTAAAAACTGTACTTTAAGAGAAACAGACTGCAATAACTTTTGGCAAATTGATCTCATGTCCATTTACTAAGATTACTATATACTCAATAATCTGTCTTTTGGAGAGATTTATTTATATATACACAAATATATACACATATATATTCATATTATCTGTAAATAATGTTTTGCCTTGATTTCCAAATCTTATAAATCTGTAATCTTTTTTGCCTTATAACATTTGCTAAATCCTCATAAAATAGAAATGATTATAACTGATGTTTTTGTTATCTGTGCTTTTACAGAAAATATTTGCTATATGCCATCATTAAATAATAATACTAATGCAGGGCTTTAAGAAATAAATTTTGTCAGTTTAATGACATTCCCTTTTATTTTAATTTTCTAAGAGCTTTTGTTTTTATGAAGAATAAATGATAAATCTTATTGAATGCTTTTTCTATATCTATTGAAATGACCTATATTTGTAATCCTTTAATATTTTAACATGATGAATTTTGTTAATAGACTCCCTAATGTTAAATGAAACTTGCTTTCTTGGATAAATCTAAAATGTCAGAATTGCTAAGTTTATGAACTGCGTTTGCTATAATTCTTAGAGATTCTCGTCATGTATCTTCAAGTTCATACATAAGATTCATTATAATTTTACTTTCTCTTATTAGCCTGTGTATTAAAGTTTGACTAATCTTTTAAAAGAAATTGAGAAACATTATTTCTCAGCCCCCTCCCCTGGAAAAGTTTGGCAAAACTTACCATGTAAAACCATCATGAGACTAGTTTGCTTGCATGTGGTGTGAGGAGATAGGGGGAGTTAATTATATGTTTGTTTAGTTTTCTAGTTTATTTTAAATCAGTTTTTTTTCTTTTTTAAATCTTTTGTTTGAAAGACGTGGGGTACAATTCAGGGTTAGGTATACAAATGTTCATTATGCAGGTACCTTTGTTGATGAGGTATGCCCCACCCCTCCTGGCAGTTTCCCACTACTGTCAATCCCTTTGTTATGGTATTACAATAATTGTTCAAGTTCTGCTTATGAGTGAGAATGGGAATTTGTGTTCTTTATTATTATCTTTTTATTTCATTGTGTTTTATCTTTATTATTTTATATACTCAGTATTAGTTTTATTTAAATAATTTCCAATTTATTTGCTCACCATTCTTCCTTATAAAATTCTTCCTCTTTTGGTAATTTTCTACTTTCCTAAGAAACAGCTTTTGGATGTTTCTTTATGAGGGTCTACAGATCATAAAATTTCTCAATATTTTAAAATCTGAAAACAGCTTTATTTTACTCATTAGTAAAATGATAGTTTAGCTCAGTAATTCACAAAATGATGTTCTCAATCTGGTAGCATCAGCATCATTTGAGAATTTATCATTAAAGCAAAATGTTGTGCCCCACCCGGATCTACTGATCGGAAATCTTGGGTTGGGACCAAAACTCTGTGTTGTAATTACCTCTCCAGGTAATTCTGGTACACACTAAAGTTTGGTATACGATCCAAGACATTTATTTTCCCTCAGTACTCTCAAAGTGCTTATTTCATTGTCTTTTGTCACCAAGTGTTGTAAGTAAGTCTAAGTGGATAATCCTGTAGATAAGTGATGTCCTTTTTT
Source organism: Carlito syrichta (assembly GCF_000164805.1). Classification (NCBI taxonomy): domain Eukaryota; kingdom Metazoa; phylum Chordata; class Mammalia; order Primates; family Tarsiidae; genus Carlito; species Carlito syrichta. The sequence continues at coordinate 251,341 of NW_007258376.1, read as the reverse complement.
CTCTCGCTGCTTATAAGATCTCATTGTCTTTGCTTCTCAAGTTGTATGTATTCATATAACTTTCCTTAAAACTTTCTAGAGTAAGTTGGGGGGTGTTGGTGTTGGGGTGTGTATGTGTGTGTGTGTGTGTGTGTGTGTGTGTGTGTGTGTGTGTGTGTGTGTAAAATAAATATATGTATATTTTATTATAAATATTTAGATTATATATATTATATATATAAAATAAATATCATTGAGATGAGTTCATTATATGTTTAAAAGCAGGCAATGCCAAAGTTAAGTAAATACCATAACAGACTAGAAAGAGAAGTATGTTAATAAACATCTCAGAGGATAAGATAAATATTAAAATGTTGTTATAAATTATAATAGCAGTGGTTCAAAAGTTCTTTTATTCTATTTGTAGTGGTAAAAATAACTATGTTGCTAAGTTAAAATGAATACACCAAAAGGTCAAACAAGTCTAGTAGAACTGAATAAATTCTTTGAGCATTTACTTCATAATATGATAACAAGATATGGAAAATATTATTTATGCCCAAACCAGCTTTTTCAGTGTAAAACTTAAAAGTCAGATTAAAATTAAAAAATCAGGTTTTCTATCAATTTCTTGTTACTTATTTTTGTGTATGATCTTTGAAAAATTATCATAAACTCATTTTTATTTTAGTTATTAGAATAGTAGAGTTAAACATACCTGGCTATGTAGCTTTCGGTATATGTTTTTCTTTTGTTTGTAAGCACACCTGAGGCAGGATTTTTTGCCAAACTAGGTGGTGTGGAATTTCGAGGTTTGATGTTAGCTCTATAAGAGATGAAATCCAAAAAAGTATTGAATAATAAGTCTTTCTCCAATTGTCTACTTACATAATTAGAAAAATAATTAGAAGCTGCAGAGAAGTTCAAAAGGTTAAAGTCCAAATAATTATTTTAAATCTGAAAACAAACAGTAGTTAATACCAACAATAAACCAAATAATTTTGCATTTACCATCACTATCCTGATAATACATAAAATCAATTAAAATATGTATGTATGCAGACATACATATTTAACATACAATTAAACATTCTGAAAAGCTTCAAGTTTTTTTTTAAAAGTATAAATTTATAGTATAAACTTGTATTTCCCCCAAAACATAGACATGTTATGTTAAATGCTGCTTATGGGTAACTCTAAAAAAAAAGCAAAACAGAGCTTTAGCCTCCCCCACTACTTTGGAGAGGTGAATTGTCTTTCTCTCTCTTATTTACTTTCAAAATAAGCTTTCCTTGAAAACTTAAAAAAAAAAAAAGTAAAACAAAACAAAACATAACATATATGCTTATTATTCTAAGAATATGACATGTGGCTAAAAAAAGAAACATTAGTCACTTTATAGGATAATATTCAATTTATAAAAGTTCCTGGAAAAAGCAACTAAAATAAATGGGCTAATGTAATTTCCTTTTAAAGATTTCATTTTATTAACTGCACATCAGAGCTATCTTGAATCAGGGGGGACCTTTGATTGGATCATCCCTGAATCTCCATCTTGAAACTACAGTGATCAAAGAAAACTTAGAATGCTAACCTCGTTTCTACAATAAATCAAAAATTAGCCAAGCATGGTAGCATGCGCCTATAGTTCCAGAGCTATTTAGAAAGCTAAGGCAGAAGGATCGCTGGAGCCCAACAGGTTGAGGCTGTGGTGGCCAGGAGCGTGCCACTGCACTCCAGTCTGGGCAACAGAGTGAGACTCCAACTCAAAAAAAAAAAAGAAAGCTAAATGATGATATAACACTATAAGTATACACACTTTGGGATTCAAATGAATCTAGATCCAAATGCCAGTGCTGCTGAACAGCTTTGTGACAGTGAGTCTGAATTTCCTCATTTATAAAATGATCACTTATCTTACAGAAAGGTTATCAGATATAAATTGCAATTTATATAAATATTTAGATAGTTGACAATGATAATACTATTACTATTGCTATTGCTAATACTACAAGTTAACATTTATATAATACTGCTTACTACATGCCAAATACATTTATAATTATTTTGCACACAAACTTATTTAATCTCAATAATTCCAAGAAATGAGTAGGATTAATAACTCCATTTTACAAATGAGGCAACTGAGGTAAAAGAGCTCTTAAGAGGTTACCCAAAGTGACACGGCTAATATGTTGCAAAGCTAGAGTTTAGCTGTTAAGTAAAGTATAGTTCACCTTTCACCCCAGAAAGATTTAGTCAAATCTTCTCATTTCACAGGTAAGCAATGTTGCATTACATGAACAAGCAGAATACTTTTTAAAAATACCTCCAGATTAGAAGTTCTTAAACTTTGGCTGAAATTCTTCCTCCTCTACTAATTCAACAAAGTAGGAAGAGTAGCCCAAAATTTTAAATAGCTGTTTCCAAACACATGGTAATAACAACATCTACTATTTTTCAAATACCCACCATATGACAAATATGGCACTAGGTACTAAACGTATACTTCACTTGATTTAATGTCCCCCAAATCTCAGAAGATATTATTCCCATTTTAAAGTTGAAGCCTGTTCAAAGAGATTACATAAATTGCAAAGCTATCATGTGACCAAAGCAGGACTTGAATGTAAGTGGATTGTATTACAGATCTTGTATTCAATATACAATGCTGTCATTTAAAGAGTAATTGCTTTGAATAGTTACTTCTTTAAATTATTTTTAAAGCCAGGCTCGGTGGCTCAGCCTGTAATCCCGTGCCTTTGGGAGGCTGAAGTGAGTGGATTGCCTGAGCTCGTGGGTTCGAGACCCGCCTGGGCAGCGAGACCTCATCTCTACAATAAATCAAAAAATCAGCTGGGCATGGTAGTGCATGCCTGTAACTCCGGCTACTTGGAAGGCTGAGGTGGAAGGATCGCCGGAGCCCAGCAGGTCGAGGATGCGGTGGCCGGGAGCGGCCACTACACTCCAGTCTGGGCAACAGAGTGAGACTCCAACTCAAAAAAAAAAAAAAAATTATTTTTAAACTTCAACTGGCAAAAAATAACCTTTGTGCATGGATGGAATGCCCTGGACTTCTTCAAATGGTCACTCCAAGTCCATCCATGAAGTTTTCTCTACTTTTGTACAGACCCTACGGATATGTTCTAGAACTATCGTGCCTTTCTAGTAAATCAATCTCAAAAAAAGGTTATTGACAAAGAATGGTATTTGAATAGGAAGACTTTTTTTTTTGACTCTAGAATGGTATTACTGGAAATCTTATACAGATAATACAAATACACCCATACATATATACACATAATTTCACCATACCAATAATTTAAGATATTGAAGATATGTATATTTAGATGAAAATATAAGAGATTATCATAATTAATAGCTGCCATTATCAAATACCTATTATTTATTTTCAGTATAACATTGTCCAAGGGGTAGAATCTGAGTATCAAGAATCATTCTTATGAGAATGGGAAGAACGGTCTGGTTTGACTCAGTACTTAAAACATGTTAACCCAAACTCACATGGGCAACACAATTTTCTTCCAGGCCAGAATCTGAAAAGTGTTATTTCTATTCTATATCAAGAATCTGCCTGCAGCTCCAACAAATAATTAAAGAAGGTTTAATTTGGAACTTCACTTTATCTTACTGCTAGTCACTATTTCTTTGAGATCTGTTTCAGACAGCAAGTAGCAGTAGTAAAAAATGGCTCAGAGCACAAACTCTCCTAGGATGGCTGCTGCAAATACCTTAAAGACTTCTCTCTTCTTTATTTTACTGTTTATCTAGTTATTTACTATTACTATATGGTCTACCATATAGTAAGTAGACCATTGTAGCAGGTGTTGTTTTAAAAGTTATCTAAGTTAATTGGGTTTAATAATATCTTTTCAACTTTAAATAAGTAAATTAATTTTTAGTTCATAATTTCATCATTTAAAATGAGGGCTACAAATGAGGCCCAAAACGGTAAATAGAAAGGAGTATCTGGTAGTGTCATCACATTCTTTCCCTGCTTTATGTGGAACTTACAAACCATCTAACAAAAAGACTAATAAGGATCCCTAGATTAAATGTTTTTTAAGATTTTTTTCCTGCTTTTTATAAAAATTCATCACTTGTTTAACTAAAAGATAATCTAGCAATATTATATACCATATATGACATAATTTTTCTCAAACTCTACTTTTTAAAACTAATAAAAACCTTCTAACTACTCCCCAAAATAATTTCATAAAAAACAATTTTTAAATGTGACTGCAATTTAAACCCTCTAAAATTAATATTCAATGGAATAATATGTAAAATCAGTTTTTTGACAATAGAAATATTTACCAAAAATCAAAATGTTTTAAATATTAGACAATTATTTAGTAATGGTTTAAATATTAGAAGATTACTTTAGCCTAAAAGTGATTCAACTAACATTTTTTCGTAAGTATAGGAAAGTAAAAGCTATAGTATTCTATTATATAAAGTCTTTAAGGAAATATCTGAAAAATATTAACCAAACTGAGTTACAAATACTTACTTGTAAATGGGTAATAACTCATGTCTTGTGATGGCACTGTCTGATACTGTATCACTGCCATACAACCTTTGCACATGTCTTCCAGTTCGAAGTGGAGGGCCTAACTTGTCCATCTTACTATTAAAATATATAAAGGTGTACTCATAAGGAGATTGCTACTGTTTGTTTCTTTAATATCAAGATTTTTAAAGACATTCTCTGATTAATCAGAAATCTACTCTCCAAGTTCCTAATTATCTGACTGCCAGGGTAAAAACGAATGTCCAAAAGAATCCTCAGCCAGTTTATATAACACCCATTATTAGATATGAAAATTTTGACTATGCAGGCTATCCTACACATCCAAACAAGTGCCATACTTATACAAGGCAAGGGCAACAAAATCAATGAAAAAACTTAGGAAGAACAACTGTTTCAAAACAAATTCATGAAGCCTTATATAAGTGAACTGAAAGCTGTTATTCACAAATAATCTAATTTTTGCTCTTCCCCGAATACATGAAAAACGTTCTCTTTTTCTTCATTATATGATTCTCCTGCATTTAAAAATTCCAAATGTAAAATAAGGAATTAAATAATGTTTACCCCATCTGACCTTCTACAAAGATTGACTTTCTGAAATTTATACAAAGTAAAACATGATCCTTTGTGGGGGAAAAAAAAAATATGTAAGGCAATTCTAAAAATCACATGTAGAAATGGTAAGGGGTCATGCCATCTGAAAATATGTTTTTTTAAAACCAAAATTTTTTCTAATATAAAGGAGCTCTATATAGAAGATAGTAGGATAAACAACAGTTGGCTTGTAGGATATTTTGTTATTTTAAATCAACCAGCAAAATAATTCAATCATATAATCACAATCAACATTCATTCAGAGTTGGGAACAGAGAAAATTAAGGGACATTATTCTAAGGGATGTTTGTTTGCTCACTCATTTCTTCACCCATTCACTGACTATAAGAAGCCCTGAGCACCTACTATGTGTCAGGCACTGTGCTACATTCTAGGGACATAATAGTAAATAAGAAAGACATGATGCTCATTCTTAGGAAACTTAATGTCTAAAAAGAATGTGTTCATCTTTCTAGATTATTAAGGTCTATAAGGGATCATTTTATTCATTTTTTATGCTCTTTCAGTAGCCTACACATAGGTATTTTGTTGTAAAAGTTGACAGTAATACTTTGTAGATGAAGGTGTTTAAGTAGGATTAAGTTTTTTAAAACTGCTTTCATTAAATATATTAAGCATAACTTCTAAAAAGTTTGAAATTAAAATTGTGTGTGAAAGATTAGTAAAAAGTCACTTATTAAAATTTTAATTAATCAGATTGTTCTTTAAATACTTCAACAATCATCAAATGTATTGTTCCAAACAGTGGTTATGTTACAGAAGGCATCTATGGTTTTGGGGAATAAGGAATTAAAAAATCTTTCTTTCTCAGAAAAAAATGTTACTCAAAAACAGAAACCCTACATTTAAAAAAGAGAGTCCTATAATATGGTAATGGTCAAATCCTACATGTGGTACAATAAAGTTCAATATGAAAAAGATGTGTAAAATGTAATAAAAATCTAAAGGTAATTGTCTAATGGAAATACTCATATATTACATTTACAAGAGGATTGGCAATATTTTTAGATTTTGAAAACCTAATTGAGGGACAGGTCCCTATAACTTGTACCATATACCTGTACTATACAATTCAATTTTATGTGAGCATATATATGCATACACATACACAATTCAAATGTTATAAACTAAAAGTTAGTAAATGTTATTCTTAGACTAAAATCACTTAAACTCATGCTCTGCTAAAATTTGTTTTTGGGCTGTGAACTTATAAAATTCAATAACAATTAAATTTTATAGACATAATAGTTTTGCAGGCTTTCAAAATATTCATCGCTGTATGAGCATTTTAAGAAATATTTGGCAATGATGTCAACCTATTTCTATTTTGAAATAAACTTTGACCCAGGGAAAGTGTTGTTTACTGTTGATATCAGGAGAGTGAATTCACTTAGAAAATAAGTAATTTAGTATGGCTTACTAGATATCTTCTAAGGTTGTATTAAGCATAGTAAATTTAGATATAATAAAAAGATGATTTCTGAAATAATATTGGGAAAAGAATTTACCAGATGGTATTTTGTACCTTTGTAAACCTCTGTAGTTATGATGCACTAAGGCAATGTTTTGAAATATATCATACCTTTACTTTTGCTCCTAAATTCGTCAATACTACACAGATAATTAGTATCTCAATTTCACAACACAGTTAGCTGCCTAATGCAATAGCTTCAATCATTGTTATTCACAAGGAAGCCAAACTCTGCAATTATAAGTTATTTTAAGCACGTCTAGATCAATAAATAAAAGAAAAAGAAGTTAATAAAAATTTAAATACTTCCTATATACTCATCATACATCAAAAGAATGGTTTATTAAAAAAACATGTTTTCTACTCATACAAGAATGTATTAAAAACTAACGACATTTCTTAACTTTTGAATATAGTAAGGTATGAGAAACCAAATATATTTTTATTTAAAATTGCTCCACATATACATTCTGTTGCCCTAATTTAACATCTATTATAGTCGATACCCAAAGTAAACATGTTTTTACATAGTGACTGAGCAGAAATAAATCAGTGAAATTTGATACTTCAGTTACTGAAAATTATTAGCTGAAATATCCAGTAAAGCTGGCAATAAACCATTTAGAAAACATAGTTCTCAAGGTACAACTGTATAAAGTCTATGACATAATTCAAATGGGGCTATATTTATTTAAAAGGTCTGTGTTTCACTATACTTTCAAAATTTCCTAGGATTAAAGACAAACATTTAGAAGAGGGATTTTCAATCTGGGTGTATTTTATTTAAAAAAAAATCTGTTGGAGAGTAATGTAGAAGATGGCGGCCAAGCCAGTGGGACTATGCTAGTCCCCGTGTGAGTAGGTGTATGGAAAAGATTGTGTATGTCCTGGTGAGCGAGAGGGCGTGTGAGTGGCTGACTGAGTAAGTGCTAGGGAGCTAGCAGTCAGGGATCTCCTGTGCAGTGGCTGGTGCCACAATATCTGGGCTTGGACCCTAGCGATTCCCAGGACACAGAAGCCGAGTGCCATTTTCTCTTTCTTTTCTTTTCTTTTTTAATCAACAAACCCTCCCTGGCAAGAAAACGATGGGAGAGACTGTCTAAGTGGGGCTTGTGAGCAGGTGGCCAGGCCCCTGGTGCAACAGCAGGTGCTGCAGCTTCTCTACTTTGTCCCTGGCTCTTCCCTGGTCACAGAAGCGGAGCACCAATGTTTTTTTGTTTTTGTTTGTTTGTTTGTTTGTTTTTAACAGTCGAGGAATACACAGAGATGGATGTTGCACCCTAACCAATGTTTTTCAAAAAGGACAGATGTTTTCATTTTGAAAAGTGGAGGGGAGGCAGTATTGCCCTAGGTGCTCCCACACCGTTGAAGCAGGAGACTGTTCAGGGCTTTGCCTCATCATTTCAGCCCCTGGCAGGGCGCTGGAAGGGGCTGTGGACAGAGTTCAGAGGCAAGTTCCCATGGAAGAGGACAGGAGAGGCACCCCATCACCATATTGAAGATAGGGCAGGAAAGTGCTTGAACTTGCTCACCACAGACCAACCTATCTGATCTCTGTGATTGGGGATCAACTACTCAGGGCTTGATCATGGCCCAAAGGGAATATCCTGAGAGCACAAACTTCAGAGGGACCTGATTAGTGCTGAGTTCCAGGTGCCCCATCCTCTACCCTGACCCAACTGTAGGACAAAGGATGTGGCCAGAAAAGGACGAGGAAGTGCTCCAAACAGATCAATGGTGAGTCCAGGGTTGACTCAAACCCCCTCCTGCCCAGCAATCCTCTGAATGTCAGACCCACACAACTGGGCCATGACTGAGAGGGACAAACCCAGGCGGAGCCTGGATGTCAACTGCAATAGGAGAGCTCCAGTCCAGGATAGGCCTGGCTGCACAACCCAGTGAGAGTACATACCTGGGGAAGAGACAGTTCCGTACCTCCCCACAAGAGATCTCCCTGACGATACAGAGTGAGAAGGGAAGCCTACAGCCCCACCCACCTCCACTGTCCCTCCTCCTTCCCTGCTTCATTCCCTGAGGAGAGAGTGAAAGAGGTGGCTTTGCAGGAGGCACCTGATTAGAGAACAATTACAGAGTCTGCCACAAGAGGGCAGGGGTTTTTGTTTGGTTGGTTTTTAAATTTTCAATTATTTTTTAATTTAAAAAAATTTTTTTGACTGTCTGCTTCTTAGTTCATCTATTTTTAAAATAGTTTTTCCTTTGTGCATGAACATGTATGTGAGGGTTTGATCTGCATTCCCCCCAAAAAAAATTTCTTTTATTTTTGTTTCGTTCTTCTTTTGTCATTTTCTGTTTAATGTGTGTATGTGAATGATTGAGTGTTTATCTTTTGATTTTGTTGCGATTGTTGGTTTTTGTTCTTCTGGGTCTTTTTTATATTCATTTTTTTATAGTTTAAGGGGTATGTCAATAGATGTGTGAGGGCTCAACCTGAACCCCGCCCCCGTCTTTTTTTTCCTTCGGTCGTTCTGCTTTTCTTCTCTATTCACTTTGTGCTAGGCGTGTGTGTGTGTTGAGTTTTCTTGGGGGTCTTTTTGTTGCTGATTGTTTTGTTTTACTTTGTCGTTTCTCTTTGTTGTTGTTCCAGTTTGTTTTGGAGTGTGTGTGTATGTTCAATTGCTTTTGCATAGGTTTCTGCTTCGCATAGTCATATAGAGTGGTAGTGGAGAGTGGGTCTCAGGGAACACACACCACAATAAGTGAACATTTTAATTTGCAAGTAGTAGCTGATTCCTAGCGCCCCATCTCATACTGTATTCGAATTTCAAAAACTAAAAGAGACAGCAAAGCTTCCCATCCACCATTCTATTTCAAAATACAACAAATCCAGAGCCCAGATCAGGGAAGAATAGAGGTCTGAGCAAATCAGAAGGGAAAGCCTCTTCCACTGATACTGAATAACAGAACTAAAAAGAAAAGAGATCTGTCACAAATGAGGAAAAGCCAAAGGAAGACCTCAGGCAATTTCAAGTGTACCAAGACAAAACTCCTGAAAAAATCAGACCTTGGTGCCCAAACCATGGAAGTCACCAAAGACTGTCCCCAGAATATGACAGGGATTAGGAAATGGGTGGAAAGAGTGAATAGGACTCAAGAAAAACAAGATGCAACACTGAAAGAACTTGTAACAGAGATTTTGGCAATAAAAAATTTCATCCAGGAAATAAATAACAAGATGACAAGTATGAAGAGCAGAATTAATCTAGCTGAAGAAAGAATCTCAGGACTTGAAGATCAGAACATGGAATTAACCCAATCTGTAAAAAACATAGAAAGAAGACTCAGAAAGAAAGAACACGCCTATAAGAGATGTGCGATTATATCAAGAGGTCGAACCTACGCCTCACTGGCATCCCAGAAGAAGAAAGGGAAATAGAGTACAACTTGAAGCAAGTATTCCAGCAAGTAATCCAAGAAAACTTTCCCCATCTCACCAGAGATGTGACCAGCCAAGCACAAGAGATACAGAGAGCCCTCACAAGACATCAAATGAGAAGACCAACCCCTACACACACAGCAATTTGCCTACGCAAAGTAGGCACAAAAGAAAAAATCCTAAAGGCAGCAAGAGAGAAAGGTCAGACTACCCACTGGGGAAAACAAATCAGAATAGCAGCAGACCTACCAGCAGAAACACTACAAGCAAGAAGGGACTGAAGCCCTATATTCAAAGTCCTCAAAAATAAAAAATTTAGACCAAGAATTTCCTATACAGCCAAGTTCAGCATCATTAGTGATGGAGAATCAAAATCCTTCCCAGACATTGAATCCCTAAGAGATTATGCAAATTCCAGACCAGCTCGACAAGAGACCCTTAAAGAGGTATTAAGTACAAAAGAAAGAAGAAAAAGACTGACCACACACTTCAAGAGAACAACAGAACATAGAATCAGCAGAGAATAGAGTTCAACAAGAAACCTGAAAACACACACATACATTAACCCCAGAGCCAAAAGAAAACAAGCAAACAAAGGAAAAACTTTATAAGAACCTAATGACAGAGATAAACAATCATTATTTCAATAATTAGTCAGAATGTGAATAGACTAAATGCACCACTAAAAAGACACAGAATGGCGGACTGGATAAGCAAACATGATCCAATTATTTGCTGCATCCAGAAGACTCATCTCACTTCAAGGGATAGGCACAGACTCAAAGTTAAAGGTTGGAAAACGAGTTTCCAGGCAAATGGATCACAAAAGAAGACAGGAGTTATAATCCTAACATCAGACAAAGGAACCTTTAAGCAACCTAAAATTTAAAAAGATGCAAAAGGATACTACATAATGATAAAAGGTTCAACAGATCAACAAGAAATATCCATCCTAAACAGATATGCACCCAACAAAGGAGCACTTGCATTTATAAAGCAACTACTAAGTAAATTAAAAAAAGATATTGACTCTAACACTATTATAGCAGAGGACTTGAATACCCCACTGACAGCCCTAGATAGAGCGAGGCAAAAAATCAACAAGGAGATCCAGAACCTAAACTTGACACTCAACCATATGGACTTTATTAATAGATACCTATAGATTATTCCACCCAACAACCACAGAATATATACTCTACTGAGCACCACATGGAGCATACTCCAAGACTGATCACATCCTTGGCCATAAATCAAGCACAAACAAATTCCATAAGGTTGAAATCTTGACATGCACATTCTCAGACCACAGTGGAATAAAAATAAATATTAAAACCAACAATATTTCCCCAAAGTCCACAAAGACATGGACACTAAATAGCATGATGCTGAACAACGACTGAGTCAACACTGATATCAAAGCAGAAATTGAAAGATTCCTGGAAACAAATGAAAATGAAGAAACATCTTACCAAAACCTCTGAGATGCCCTGAAAACAGTTCTTAGAGGGGAATTTATATCTCTATGAGCACACATCAAGAAAACAGAAAGATGAGAAGTACGAAGCCTAACAAATCACTTAAGGGAACTGGAAAGAGAAGACCACAAAACCCCAACTTTAGCAGAAGAATTCAAATAACAAAAATAAAAGCACAAATACGGGACACAGAAGACAAAAATATCATAGAAAACATCAACAAAACAAAAAGTTGGTTCTTTGAAAGAATTAACAAGATTGATGGGCCCCTAGCCAGAATGACCAAGAGAAAGAGAAAAGTCCAAATAAACACAATCAGAAATACAAAAGATCAAATCATAACTGATCCCAAAGAAATACAAAAGATTATCAGAAATTACTATGTATACTTATATGGAAACAAACTTGATAACCTAAATGAAATGAAGAACTTCCTGACATCACACAACCTCCGCATGTTGAAACACAAAGACACTGAGACACTAAATAGGCCATAACAACCCAGGAAATTGACTCTGTCACATGAAAAATACCTACCAAAAAAAGCCCTGAACTGGATGGCTTTCCAGCAGAATTCTACAAAATGTACAAGGAGAAGCTAATACCAATCCTACTGAAAGTATTCCAGGCAATTGAGAAAGATGAAATTTTCCCCAAATCATTTCACGAAGCTAACATCACACTGATACCGAAACCGTGTAAATACTCAACAAGAAAAAGAGAACTACAGGCCAATATCCCTTATGAACAAAGATGAAAAAATCCTCAACAAGATTATAGCAAATCAGATCCAAAAGCACATCTCAAAAATCACCCACCATGACTAAGTAGGCTTCATGCCCAGAATGCAGGGCTGGCTCAACATTCACAAGACCATAAATATATCATTAAATACATCAACAGATGTAAAAATAAGAACCACAGGACTATCTCATTAGATGCAGAAAAAGCTTTTGATAAAATCCAGCACCCTTTCTTGATAAAAACCTTCAAACTCCTAGGTATAGAAGGAACATACCTCAAAACAGTAAGTGCCATCTACAATAAACCCACAGCTAGCATACTGCTAAATGAACAGAAACTGGAAACATTTTCACTGAAAACTAGAACAAGGCAAGGCTGCCCACTCTCACCCCTCTTGTTCAATATTGTGCTGAAAGTCCTAGGTCGGGCAATTAGACAAGAGAAGGAAATCAGGGGTATCCAAATAGGAAAAGAAGAAGACAAGTTATCCCTCTTTGGTGATAATATGATCCTATACCTTGAAAATTCAAGAGAATCTGTCAAAAACCTGCTTGCACTGATAAAGGACTTTGGCAAAGTCTCAGGGTACAAAATCAACGTGTACAAGACAGTTGCATTCCTATACACCAACAAGCAGGCAGAGACGCAAATAAAAAGCCCAATTCCATTCAAAATAGCCACACAAAAAATGAAATACCTCGGATCTTCCTAACCAGAGAAGTGAAAGACCTTTACAATGAGAACTACAAAACACTGCTCAAAGAAATACAAGCAGACACAAATAAATGGAAAAATATTCCATGCTCATGGATAGGAAGAATCAACATTGTTGAAATGTCCATCCTACCAAAGGCAATCTACAGATTCAACGCAATACCCACTAAATTACCAACATCATTCTTCTCAGACCTGGAAATGACAATACAGAAATTCATATGGAAACATAAAAAACCATGAATAACCAAAACAATCCTTAGCAAAATAAACAAAGCAGGAGGTATCACACTTCCAGACTTCAAACTTCACTATAAGGCTACTGTAATTAAAACAGCCTGGTATTGGTATAAGAACAGGCACACAGACCAATGGAACAGGATAGAGATTCCAGAAGCAAAGCCTTAATTCCTCAACCAATTCATCTTTGACAAAGCCTCCAACAACAACCACTGGGGAGAGAAGAACCTATTCAGTAAATGGTGCTGGGAAAATTGGCTGACCACATGCAGAAGATTGAAACAGGACCCCTACCTACCACCATAGACAAAAATTAACTCTAAATGGATCAAAGACCAAAACGTAAAACCTCAAACTATAAGAAAGTTAGAAAATGAAGGAGACAACCTTATGAAAATTGGAACTGGCAACCAATTCCTATTCAGAACCCTAAAGGCCAATACCTTAAGAAATAAGATAGACAAGTGTGGTCTCATCAAACTAACAAGCTTCTGCAAAGCAAAAGAAACCATCAAGAGAGCAGGGAGACAGTCCACAGAATAGGAAAAAATACTTGCCAACTGTATATCTGACAAAGTCCTAACATCTAGGATCTGCAAGGAACCCAAAAACACGCCAAAAGGAAAAAAACAAACAGCCCTTTTAAAAAGTGGACAAAAGACATGAATAGACACTTCTCAGAAGAAGATATATGGGCAGCCAACAGACACATGAAAAAGTGCTCAGCCTCACTCATCATCAGAGAAATTCAAAGCACAACCACAGTTAGACACCACCTAACCGCAGTAAGAATGGCCATCATTAATAAAACAAACAACAATAGACACTGGCGAGGATGTGGAGAAAAAGGAACGCTTTGACACTGCTGGTGGGAATTCAAACTAGCACAACCTCTCTGGAAGACACTGTGGCAATTTCCGAAAGAACTAGAAATTAACCTTCCATATAATCCAGCAATTCCCCTATAGGGAATATACCCAGAGGAACTCAAATCATTCTACAAAAAAAGATACCTGCACACATACGCTTGTGGCAGTTCTATTCACAATAGCAAAAACATGGAACCAACCATGTTGCCCATCAACGCTGGGCTGGTAAATAAAATGTGGTACATATATACAATGGAATATAATGCAGCCATAAAGAAAGACAAATATATGGACTTCACAGTAACTTGTATGGATTTGGAGTCGATCTTACTCAGTGATCTATCACAGAAACAGAGTACCATATGTTCTCATTCATGAGTGGACCTTATAATATTATAAGAAAGCATTTGGCAGTAATGGAAAACTGCCAGGGGAGGGGGGTGGGTATGGCAGTTGAGGGAAACTGCAAGGGGAGGGAGGGGCATACCTCACCAACAAGGGTACCTGCATAATCAATGTTTATATACCTAACTCTGAATTGTACCCCAAATCTTTATAATAATTTTTTTTAATTTGTTAAATTAGCCCACAAGTTGTCTAGAAATTAACCACCAAGCATACAATAATTTTTCCAAGTGAAGAAAACTTTTTTTTTGACATGACTTTAATATATTGTATATTGCATATCACTGGTATGCCTGATTAAAGTGGACCACAATAAAGATTCTATACAGGCTTAAAAAACTGCAAGCCACTGAAATAATATCAATCAATAATCTCAGCAAACACTCAATTTCATGAATGTTACAGGTAACATTAGTCTTAATTAGTCTTAATTCTACCTTCACCCAATCCTGAATCATCTATCTAAACTGATGTAACAAATGCCATATAAACTACAAGTAATTTTCACTTGTACCAAGACAATAATTCTATAATGTGCCAACAGGTTTACCGATAAGGAATTTAATTTACTAATTCATTATCTTTTTTCATTTACTCACCACAAGTTTATTATTAGCCTATATGCCAGGCATTCTGCTAGATTTTATAGTTACTTTTTTTAAAAAATTGTTTTAATTTTTTAAAAATGTTTATTCTTGTAGAGACAGGGTCTCGTTGTGTTGCCCAGGTTGGTCCCAAAGCTCTAACTTTAAGCTATCCTCCCACCATGGCCTCCCAAAGTGCTGAGATTACAGGCATGATCCACCATACTTGGCAAAGAGTTAACATTTGGAAGAAATAGAGATGTGCTCTGCCATCACAGAGCTTACTATCTTGCAAAGGAAACAAACAAATCATTACTTCAATAATTCTAAGAAAAGGAGTAAACTCTACTACTAAACAGACTGCCATGAATGGTTATAATTTAATATAGTAATATTCCTGTTAATATAGTAGTATATTGGCCAGAAACAAACACCACCGCCTCTTTCTGTTGTTTGGACATTCTCCTTTAACATATAAGGATCTTATACAGAATGGACAACCAGAATTTGAACAGATAAAATTGATAGATTAATATGATGTAGGACAAGCAAAAATATTTAATCTTCATGGCATTATAAGCAACGTACAACTCCTAAAAGTATCATGCTCAAAATTTCTGCTTGTTGCTAAAAGCATATTTTCCCTCAGGGATCATAAATGTTGGCCAGATTTCCTTAGATTGGTAGTCAAGGTCTAAGCAGAGTCAAAGATGTCGTCAGAGTGAGACAGAGAGAGATATGTCCAATGTCACTCAGCTATTTAGTGGCAGAGCAGGATGCAGAAATCCAGTCTTCTAACTACAAGGTCACCACTCCTTTTCATGTCAGCCAACTTCACATGCCTTATTTAAAAATTAATTGTCAGTACAATTTAATTTTGACAACTGATAAAATCAGTTGAAGTATGGAAAATTATCAACTTTTAATTAATAATCAACTGTAAATGAAACTATAAACAAAACTACAATTTAACCCCGCAAGGTAGACCATTCTCTGTGATATGGTTAAAAGGCTTTGAAAAATTAAAATACATATTGCTATGCCTGTACTTCACTTAACTGTTCAATAAGTCAACTCACTGTAGAAGAAAAAAGTCAAATCAGTTTTTTACCACTAAAAGGTAAGAATCTTTCACTTTTCAATTATCTGACCTGCTGATAATCTTTCTCTTCTTTTTAAGAGCACAGAAATAACAAAAAACATTTAACTCATCAGTTTCTTGTTAGTTGAGTTTTTTTCCTTTTCTACAATGATAATTACATTATAATCCTTTTAGGTTTTACATTTTCTACGCAGTGTGAATAGAGAATCAAAAAAGTAGTTACTTTCATTTGACAGATACCTTTGTATATATCTTTCCCACATAAAAACCAAAATGAATGTGAGCCACAGATAACCTATACTTGAATCAACATGTATTTCTGAAATTAATTACATCCAGTATATGTAAAGATACAGATGTAACCCTTCATTCTAATGGTCCTGTGGCAATTTCTTAATTTTCTGATTTATCAAAATGGAAAAGAGGTTACTTTATAAAAATAGTTGGCCTTATATTAAAAATCTATAGTGTTACAACTTTTCCCATATTAAAATATTTACTAAAGTGTATGATACTTCATTAAAAAGCCATGTATATAAAGCTGTAGAATGATAAAGTATTAAAAATATTAAATAAAGAAAAAAACCACCTTATTGTTAATATTTCAGGATATTTTGTCTACACATATTTTTATAGTTTCCACAATTTTATATACTTTTCTCTTAACAGAATCACCTTTATATATATTTTCCCTCTGTAGATCTTCACAATTTACTAATCAAAAAAGCTAGACATTTCAGTGATTTTTTCACATTATAATAAACACATGTGAAAAGAGTGTAATGTTTATAGCCAAAAAATAGATCCCAATTTATAGCCTACTTCTAAAACTCTTAACTATGTGGTTTTGAGCAAATTACTTTGCTTCTCTGCTTCTCCTATTCTAAGGTTGTACAGTGGTTTCAATAAAAAAATATGCAAAAAGTCTAGCACAGTGCCTGATACATAATGCTTAGTAAGTTATGGTTATTACAAAAAACTTCCACATTCAAAATTATTTTCTTAGACTAGAGTTTCAGAAGAAAAATGATTCAATCAAAAACATGATTTTTAACTCTAGAAAAAGATCACGAAATTATTTTCCAGAAAGCTTATACTAATTGAGATCCCTGACAGCAGTGCGAGTCCTCCTGAGCAGCAAAATGTTAAAAGACAAACTTAAAAAATTAAGCTTAATAAAAAAGTCAATTACCTAAGTAAAATAAAACTTTAATATCATGTAACTATGTATCACTAATAAATTAAATTCAATGTGGACTTACCCGGCCTGAGGGGCTGCTATCCCTTTATGCGAGGGAGACAAAGTTGGAAGTTTGTTTCCCAAAGAACTGCTAACTGAAGACACTTTACCTGAAGGCACACCTTGTAATAAAAAATGTATTATTTTTAACAATTCTCTAAAAAAAAAATTACAAAAAACAGATCTACTGACAAAGAAAGCAATGCTTCAGTAATACTCTTTGTGGCTATAAATCAAAAGCTATCACTGAATTAAAAAAAAAAAACACGGTATTTCCATGGGACAACATAATAGCATTCTTCCATTTCTAATTTCTAAATTTCTTTCTTACAGTTTATACATAAGTAAAGGTACATTTCAGTGGTCACAATTTTCTTCAGATCATTAAATATTTGTCTATTAAGAATAATTGTCTAGTTCAGAAAGGTATGAATTGCTAAGGAAAAATGAGGGGAAAATAGTGTGGTCAAAGAATCAAGAAAATTACTTGGTGGACTATAGCAAACAGATGATACATCTGTAACAACACCAAGGGCAAACATCTAAGCTAAAAAAACCCAAAAGAATTACACAATATCTATAAAGTAGAAGCCACTGAAAGTTAATTAATTTCTACCCAGAAATAATTACTTATTATCCACATTTTATCTTAATTATAAATATATTTTAATAATCCAGAACAAACCACTACTATACCATCATCCCAACATGGTTTTAAAACAAATCAAGTTATTTTATGGATCTCATTACCTACTACAGTTTTGCTCGCTCCACTTGGTTGTGGTAATCGTGAAGATGCTGATGGTGTGGTTCCAGGAGAATTTGACTTTTTAAGTGCAGGAGACTTATACTAAAATAATGAAAATAAAGTATTTTATGATCATCACTTTTTGATTATGGATTATAAACTAGTCATTCAAAAACTAACATTCCCTGGTTACAGAATTTCAGTTCTATAAGGTAAAAGTTACACAGACGGATGGTAACTATGGTTGCACAAAAATACCATGCTCTTAATACACTTTTAAGTGTACACTAAATTGCACATTTAAAATTGGTTAAGATGGCAAATTATATGTTATGTGTATTATACCATAGTTTTTAAAAAATTAAAAAGAAACAAGCTCTCATTCCTTTAAATGAACAGTCTTATTACTAGCTACTAAAGAAAGATAGATTAAAATGTGTCACCTCAGAGAGAGAATTTCCAAAATATACTCCCACTCAAAGCTGGTATACTAAAAGTTCAACTCAGATATACCACTACTAAAATAAACTAAGAGCAAATTTTCCCAGTTCACAAGTGAAAAAAAAAGGCATAACAGAAAAAATTTCCTGAAAGTTAAGATTTTAAACACTAAAAAAAATTAGTAGAAAAACTCAGAAATACCTAATGATGTTCGCTTGGTGGTACAATTTTAAAGATCAAAGTTTTACAAGTTCTTGGGTATGGTTTGATATTTCATATATATCAGGGGTTCCCAAACCCCAGGCCACAGATCGATAACAGTCTGTAACCTGCTAGGAACTGGGCTGCACAGCAGGAGGTGAGTGGGCAAGAGAGTAAAGCTTCATTTGTATTTACAGTTGCTCCCCATCATTTGTATTACCACGCGAGATCCACCTCCTTTCACATCAACATTGAAAAGCCTGCTTCCATTTCCAGCATCCTATCTTTGTGAAGCAGGGTTTTCTGCGGTGATAGCAATAAAAATGAGATTACAGAGTAGACTGGACATAAGCAACACACTTTGGGTACTACTGTCTCCCATCACTCTCAGATGGGACCATCTAGTAATAGGAAAACAAGCTTCCACTGATTCTACATTATAGTGAGTGATATAATTATTTCATTATATATTACAATGTGATAATAGAAATAAAGTGTAATAAATGTAATGCACCTGAATCATCCTGAAACCACCCCTGCCCCAACCTAGTGGAAAAACTGTCTTCCACAGAACAGGTCCCTGATGCTGAAAAGGTTGGTGACTACTGATATATATAATTCAGTCATATTTCCTACTGATAAAAATTCATAAGATTACTTATTAATCTGGAAAAGTTTTATAATAGTTGCTTTATGAATTTCCCCAATGTGAAGAAAAAGAGCTAATTCTGGCTTCACTGTCCTCACCAGACCATGTTAGACGAATGGAATATAGGTTTATCATGAGATTAAGAATTTCAGTTTATTTTTTTTTTCTCTATTCTCTAGAGGAATATCACTATTAATTTTATTTTACTGTCTCTTTTTGAGCCAGAATTTGCTCAGTTCCCTGTAAGATTATCAATCACCTGCTCCTGTGGAAAGAAATGAACTTGCCCAGGTTCATGCACTATCTTATCACAGAGCAGCAATTTAAGAATCATGCTACCTTAGTATTAGCCCAGTGCTTCACCTAAAAGGTGACAATTGTGTGTGCATGTGTGTTTGGGATTTAGCCCAATATGGTATTCAGACTGCGTAGATTTTAAAAAATCAAATATTATTGTATAATGAATAATATAATTATTGTATAATGAATAACATTTAAGATGTACTAATACCAAAATAGCTGGCTAAAATCAGTTTTGAAGTAAAACATTGTAACCCTTCAAATTCAGTATGTGAGCTTTTAAAAAGTTAAATCTTGATAAAATACCACCAAAAAAAAAGAGGTGGTATGCACATTTTGCACTATTATGCCAGAAACTGAAATCTCTTAAGCACCAAACAAATAGAAAACAAAACCTTCAGTAAGTATCTTTCAAATGAACAGTAGACTTTGGGAGATGAGCAATAAAGAGGTGCTGTTTCATTAAAACTTTAGAAGTATTACTGGTTTAAAAAGGCATCAGGTTATTGACGGTCTCTCCCACTAAAAAACCAATGAAGGCATTAGAAGACCTTAAAATGATAGCAGCAGGAAAATAATATCTATCAAAGACTTATCAAAGTTTCAGAAGTATGTCTACAAAAAAGTAGATTCATAAAATTAGATTAGGAAACAGGACTAATGTAATGATCCACTCAAATGGTACCAACAATGAAAAAAGAGCTGAATGGTTCTCCTCTCCACAGTGGTCGGTGGTCAGGAGGCTTTGTCGAAGATGAGTTGGTTGAGAAATTGATGTTTTGCTTCTGGAATCTCTATCCTGATCTACTGGTCTATATTCCTGTTCTTTACCAGTATCAGGCTGTGTTAGTTATTGTAGCTTTATAATAAAGTATAAAGTCCAGGAGTGTGATACCTCCCGCTTTATTAATTTTTTTTTGCTGATGATTGTTTTGACTATAGATGGTGGTTTATGTTTCCACATGAATTCCTGTATTGTCCTTTCCAGGTTTGAGAAGAATGCTGCTGGTAATAAATGGGTATTGCATTAAATCTGTAGATTGCCTTGGGTAGGATGGACATCTTAACAATGTTGATTCTTACAATCCAGGTGCATGGAGTATTTTTCCACTTGTTTGTGTCATCTTTGATTTCTTTGAGCAGTGCTTTGTAGTTTTCATTGCAAAGGTCTTTCACGTCTCTGGTTAGGAAGATGTCAAGGTATTTCATTATTTATGTGGCTACTGTGAATGGGATTGTGCTTTTTATTTGGGTTTTCGTTTATTTATTGTTGGCGTATAGAAATGCAACTGTCTTTTGTACATTTATTTTTATATCCTGAGACTTTATCACTGGCTGACCACATGCAGAAGATTAAAACAAGACCCCTACCCATCACCATACACAAAAATCAACTCTAAATGGATCAAAGACCTAAATGCAAAACCTCAAACTATAAGAAACTTACAAAATGCAGGAGACACCCTTATGGAAATTGGAACTGGCAACCAATTCCCAATCAAAACCCCAAGTGTCCAGGACATAAGAGATAAGATAGACAAGTGGAACCTCAAACTGACAAGCTTCTGAAAAGCTAAAGAAACCATCGAGAGAGCAGGCAGACAACACACAGAACGGGAAAAAATATTTGCCAACTCTGTATCTGACAAAGGCCTAACATCTAGGATCTACAAGGAACTCAAACGTGCTGAAAAGAAAATACACAAACAGCCCCATTACAATGTGAGCAAAAGATATGAATAGACACTTCTCAAATGAAGACATACAAGCAACCAACAGATAAAAGAAAAAATGCTCAGCCTCACTAGTCATCAAAGAAATGCAAATTAAAACCACACTGAGATACCACCTAACTCTAGTCAGGATGGCCATCAACAATAACTCCAAAAACAACAGATACAGGAGAGGAGGTGCGGGGGAAAAGGGAACACTTCTACACTGTTGGTGTGAGTGTAAACTAGTACAACCTGTGTGGAAAAGTTTGGCGATTCCTAAAAGATCTAAAAATCAACCTTCCATACGACCCCACAATCCCCTACTGGGAATATACCCAGAGGAACTCACATCACTCTATGAAAAAGATACCTGCATACATATGTTTATTGCAGCAGTTATTGTTCACAATAGCAAAAACATGGAACCAATCTACTGCCCATTGAAAGAGGACTGGATAAAACAATGTGGTACATATAACATGATGGAATATTACATAGCTGTAAAGGACAAAATTATGAACTTCACAGCAACTTGGATGGACTTAGAGTCTATAATACTGAGTGATCTGGAAGGCTGAGGTGGAAGGATCGCCAGAGCCCAGCAGGTTGAGGCTGCAATGGCCACTCCCAGCCACTGCACTCCAGTCTGGGTGACATAGTGAGACTCCAACTCAAAAAAAAAACCACTGAGTGATCTATCACAAAAACAAAGAACTGAGTATCACATATTCTCACTCATAAGTGGACCTTGAACAATTATCATGATACTGTAAGAAAAGGATTGGTGGTAGGAATCTGCGGCGGGGAGGGTGAGGGTTTGGGGGGAGGGAGGCACACCTCATCAACCAGGGTATCTGCATAATGAACATTCGTATACCTAACCCTGAATTGTAACGAATATATTTAAAATTAAAAAAAAACAGGGCAAAACAAGGGGCATAAAAAGGAGTGCTGGTGTGGCCTATTATACACTGAGAGGTCGTCTTTAAGCACAGCTCAGATGGAAAGGGCCCTGGTAGCATTACATACTGAAGACTAAAGGTTTTTACATGCATAGTGGAAATTATTATTAATTTAATGACTTACAAATACTTAGGGAAAAGGCAGAATATTCCGTCAAAGATGCTCTGTCAATTTTACTGAATATTATCATAAGGTTTTCTGAAATACTCAGAACCTAGACTAACAGGACCTATATCTTATAATATTTCTCATTACTTTGAATAAGAACTATTCAGGTTAGTTTCCTTACTGAATGTCTCTTGTTTAAAACATATTCACCTTGCCCCTCAATATACTGCTGTTCCCCAACCTAGATAATCTGACTCTTTCCTTTCTGACCTGTCTCCTATCTATTCTACAATATCTAGCTGAAAGTCTACTAGTACTATAAAGATTTTCAGGATGATTCTATCAATTAACAATTCTGTATAAATCCATTAATGATCAGAAGAACAAAAACACTTTATTTTTATACAATTATATCCAATGCATATTTCTTTCATTCATTAAATTATTATTTGCTAGTTATTATTTTGTGTTTTTACACTGATCACAAAGCTAATGAGTTTCCTTAGTAAAATATTTTTACTTATAAAGATTATTTAATGAAATTGAAAAAATCTAAATAATATGTAGAACATTCACTTTTGACAAAATGGGAGAATAGACTATTGTATCATCCAATAACTAAAAACTGAAAATGCTCAGGAAAGCATATAAAAAAAAGAAATCATTGTAAAAGCAATAAATATCAAATAAGAAGAAAAGAAAATGTCAAGTCAAACCATGTGAGATTGTAATAATACCCTGGCCATCACGTGGATTTTTTTTGTATAAATCTACATTATTGTGCTGATCAGGCAAACTGAAGCCAATAATTTAATTTCAAATGTTTACAGACTTATTTAGATATCAAAAAGAAACAAGCACAAATATTCTCTGGAAGCAGATTATTATAAATAATTGTTTAAGGGTAACAAGCAGCGAAGGTAATAATAATCATGAGCATAAGGATATAAGGAACCATGAATGAGAAAAAAAAGAGAGAGCTAGCAGAAACATATCTATAAAGACCACTTGATACTATAATTATCAGACATATAAAAAAAAGAAATTAAAGGAAACTTTGAAAATATCAATAGGAAATTAGAAAATATAAAAAAAGGAAATTAGAAAAATAGCAAACTTCAAGATATTAAAAATAAAATAACAAATTCCAAACTCACGAGTAGAGGAGTAAAGTGGCTATATAACCTCTTACAAATATAATTATGATAAGAGAATTTTAATAAAAAGTGATTTTTAAGAGACTGGAAGCCATGGAAACCCACAATGTACTCTGGGTTCAACTGCATACTCAGAACTCCGTACCATCCAACAAAAAAATAAATAAATAAATAACACTTTACATAAAAACAAAATCAAGAATTGATGTATCATCTACCATTTACAGTTTTTGACCAAACATTCTAGCAAAGCAACAGGAAAGTATGAACTATATTCAGCAACAATAACAGTGAAAAGTAACTAACTGTAAGTGGGCATAAGTGTTAGATTTAGCAACTAAGGACAAAAAACAAAAAAAGACTGAACTATATGGATAGAACTGGAGAACACTATGCTAAGTGAAATAAGCCAGGCACAGAGAAAATACCAACTGGCCTCACTTATATGTGGAATCTAAATCAATGGAACTTAAAGAAGCAGAGGGCAGAATGGCAGTTACCAGTAGTTGGGGATGATGGTATGGTAGATGAGGTAAGAGAAGATGGTAGTCAAAGGGGTACAAAGCCTCAATTAGACAGGAAATATATATATATTTATGGCACACATTGCACAGCATGGTGAATACAGTAAATAATGTGCTGTATATTTCAAAATTGCCAAGATAATAAAATTATCTTGATTTAATGATTCCATGTGTGCTCATAAATCATAACATCACTTTGCACCCCATAAATATGCACAACTATAATCTGTCAATTTACAATTTAAATAAATAAATTAAGCAATAAGTACAACAATACACATAAAGCATACTGATGGGTTTACAACATCTACAGGGTCACATATTTAACAATAGCGCAAAGGATAGTGAGATAAAAGAAAATATCCACAGATAGGGAAAAGTCAGAGATGTATTTTGTTATTCCTAAGCAATCATTTTTAATAAATACAAAGCATTATATAAAGTCAATAAAATGTCTCTTATGAAGATAAAAAGGAAAAGAAGTAAGAAGAAGAAAAAAAAAACGACAAAAACAGAAAACAGATGACAGACCTAAACATAACCAAATCAATAATAAATGCAGCAAATGCAAATGCCAAGCACTTCAATGAACAGGATGAGGTTACCAGATTTGATTTACCAAAAAAAAGAGCCAATTATAGGATTTTACAAGTGATGCAAAAACAAATTTAAGTTACAGAACAGAAAGAAAATAAGTGAGCATAACTAAGCTGAAATGGCTATATTCTTAGCAGAAGAAACATAGTTCGACACAAGAAATATTGCCTCAGGCAAAAAGGGACACTTCAGTAATGATAAAAGGGTCAATAAATGGGGAAGACATAACAAATTATAAATGTTAAAACAAATAAGAGAAATTCAAAATTTTGAAGCAAAAGCTGGCAAAACTAACAAAAAATGTAAAATAAAAATCATAGTTTTAAGACATTTCCCTCAATAATTGATGGAATATCTGAACAAAAAGTAAGGACACAGAAGATCTAAAAAAAATGGCATCAACTACTTTAACCAAGAGACATTTATAAAACTCAACACCCAAGAATTACAGAACACACTTTTTCAAAATGTCATCTGTTTCTTTGAAAAGATGTAATAAAAAATGATAAATTTCTAGCTAGACTGATCAAGAAAAAACAAACTGATTAGAGAAAAAAAAAGAAAAGAAAAAATATCAGTACTAGCAATGAAAAAGGAGATACTACTGCAAATTATAGAGGCATTAAAGGATAATAAATACCCTTAGGTCAATAAATTTAGCTGAAAGAGACAAATTACTTGAAAAATGAAATTGCCAAAACTGACACCAAGAAGGAATAGAAAATTTTTCTATTTATCAAAATATTGACATAGAAGCTAAAAACCTCAGAAAAGGTACACAGCTGACTTCAATGACGAATTCTAGCAAACATATAAAAAAAAGTATTAATACCAATACTACAAAAACTCTGAGAAAATAGAGGAGAAAATAACTCAAAACCATTATTAAGTCAATATTATCCTGACACCAAAACCAGTCAACCAAACCAATATCACTCATGACCACAGATGCAAAAATTCTTAACAAATGTTAGCATAGCAAATTCAACAAACATATATAAGGGCAACAACAATTCACAACTAAATGGAATTTACTAGTGAAACACAAAAATTGTTTTGACATCTGAAATCAGTGCAATCTATCATATTAACAGAATAAAAGAGCAAAATCATATCATCATTTCAACAATAAAAATAAGCATCTAATAAAATTTAGAACCCATTAATGGTTTTAAAAATCTCTCAGAAAATAGAACTTAGTCTGACAAAAACATAGATTAAAAACCCACATGCGATGGTGAAAAATTGAATTTTTTTCACCTAAAAACAGAAACAAGGCAAAGATATCCACTCTCATCACTTTTATTAAACATTAGTGTGAAAATTCTAGCCAGTGCAATAATTCACAATAAAGAAATAAAAGCAAAAAAAGTTGAAAAAAAGAAAATAAAACTGTCCTTATTTATAGGAGACATGACCATCACATAGAAAAATCCTAAGAAATCTATGAGAAAACTATTACAGTTAACAAGTAAATACAGGATACAAGATTGATGCATTAAAAACTCACAATATCTAAAAAACAAGTAATAAACAATTGAAAATTGAAAATGAAATAAAATATAATTCCATTTATAAGAACATGCAAATACATGATATGCCTAAAAATTTAACAAAATATTTGCATAAAGTATATATTAAAAACTACAAAACTGTTAAATTAAAGAACACCCAAATTAGCAGAAACATAAAACAAGTTCATGAACTGGGCAATTCAGTGTCAATTCTCCCCAAATTGATTTATAAATTCAATTTCAAACACATTTTTGCAGTCATTTTTGTAGAAGTTGGCACCCCAATTATAAAATGTATATAAACCTAGACTAATTAAAACAATTTTAAAAAGAAATTCAAGCAGGAAAATTTAGACTACCTGATTTTAAGACTTATCAAAATCAGTGTATAGTGATAGTATGGTATTGATTAAAGGACAAACATATAAATCAATGGAATAAAACAGTATGTCCTGAATTAAACCCACAAATATATATTCAACCGATTTTTCACCAAGATGCCTAGGCAATTCATTGGAGGAAAGAAAAGACTTTTAAACAGATGGTGCTTAAACAAAAGAATAACCAAACAGAAAAAAATTAATAATTGTCCCTTACTTCACACCATACACAAACATTAGCTTGAAATGATTCATAGATATGAATATAATAGCTAAAATTATAAAACTTCTAGAAGATATCAGAATAAAATCTTTGCAACCTCAGTATAGGCAAAGATTTCTTTGATACAACAGAAAAAGCATAAATCAAAAGAAACTGATAAACTGGACTTAAATCAAGTTTTAAAACTTTCACTCTTCAAAAGATACCCTTAACAAAATGAAAAAGCCAAGTAGCAGAATGGGACAAAATATTCTTAATAAATATAAATATCTGAGAAGAGACAAAGAATATATAAAAGCTCTTTCACTCAATAATAATGTAAAAAAAAAGTGTGTGTGTGTGTGTGTGTGTGTGTGTGTGTGTGTGTGTGTGTGTGTGTGTGTATAAACAGGTGAGAAACTATAGTTTAATGTCCTGTAAAGCATAAACAGAAAACTATAAATCTGAATCATCTTCTTATTTAGAGATGACTAAAATTGTGTATATTACCTGTGTCCGAGAAGTTGGTTTTCCTTTGGTATCGGTAGAAAATTTGCCTTTATTACTAATACGTGCAGCCTGTTCTTTACAGAAATTTATATGTCTATCAGCTGCATTTTCATTGAATCTCCTCTGGCAATATGGACACTGGATATAATCTAAAACAGATAAAAACAGAAACCGATTAATAACACTTGCAAAGGACATTAAAAAATTGTAATTTTTTATGAATAGTCATTCAAGATATACACATAATAATGACTGATAAGCAAAAACTCTCATTTCTTTAATCGGCCATCCTGACTTGTCTGAACAGTAAGTAAAGACTTGAAAAAAAAAATCTGCTAGTACATGATAAATTCCAATTTTCCTCTAGCTTTGAATCAAATTTGAGTAGAAGAAAAAAAGGAGAACAAAAGATGAATCCCCCAGTGAAAAATAAGTAGAGGAAAAATGTTATTTCTTTTTTTTTTCTCTAAAATATCTTTATATGGTAGGCTAGTTAAGCAGCAATAATACACAGCACTAAAATACTTTTAAAAATATGGGTTCATCTATTGAAATCTTTTATTTCATCTAATTGAAAACTGTCAAAAAATAGTGTACTCATCTTTAAACAGTGTTATTTTCTTTTAGAGGTCCCAACAGATGGAAGAAGTGATAAAAATATACCTCACTAACATAATTAATTCAAATTTAAGAAACAGCAAATGTTCCCAAGACATCCACCCCAAATGCAAAGTACAGTATAAATTAAACTTCTTTAAAAATTTTCCCAGAACCAAATTTTGTAGCATTGTAAAATATCTCAACTAAATGAGACACTGGGAATAAATGTAAAAATATAGTAGTGTCAAAAAAAAAATCTTACAAAAGGTTTACTCTTGATATGGAATTTATCCTTCAGAATTTACATTCATCCAAAGTTCAGAAATGCATCCTACTTACTAATGGAGTAGATATAAAACCTCTAGTAAAAAGCAGCAAGTTGTTTTTGTCAGGTCTGAGACTGAAAAATGTTTTAAAGCCCAAATTATCCTGAAGAACTGGTATCCCCCAACCCCCTGCTCATGTTAGACAGAAGAAATAAATGTACTACATAGAGATATCAATGCAAGAGCAAAGCAAAGAAAGAAATCAAGTTCATAAGGAAAATATAAGTAGATTAGAAGAGACCCAATATCAGTTGTAGCATCCCTGAAACATTCAGAGTTAAAATTACTAATACACTAGAACAAAGTTTAGCAAACTATGGCCCATGAGCTAAACCAAATCCAGCCTGTTGCTTGTTTTTTGTAAATGAAGTTTTATGGAAACACAGACATGCCCATTCACATTTATATATCGTCTATGGGTTATCTGCTGCAACAATGACAAAGCTGAGTAGTTGCAACAGAGACCTAATGGCTTACAAAGCCTAAGACATTTACTATCTGGCCTTTATAGAAATACAAGGGGAGGATTCACCCAAAAAAACTGGAATTATCTTTGGAGGGTGGGCACGTATACTGGGGAAGACCCAAAAAATACCAGAATTATCTTTTGGAAGGCAAGTCTTTGTATTACAGGCATTCCCTGCTAGATAAGTGTTCTAGGAACCCTCTGGCATCAGTGTACCAGCTGATGTTGTGAGAGGCTGTGCTTGGCTTTGGTGAATTTCTTTTGGATATTCTCTCAATGCATTCGCCAATTTCATGATGGATGATTTACAAGGCACTTGCCCACACTGTGCTGAGTGTTCTTCAGTTTTTGACCAAATACAGCATGACCCCTGTGTCCCACCCTCCCTATTCACCCAATCTCTCCTAGAGTGACTTTGTTTCCCTGTATGAAAAAGTCCTCAAAAGGAAAATGTTTTGCTGACATGAAAGAGGTGAAGCAAAAAATGGCAGAAGCACTAAAAAGCATCAAAATTGACAAGTTCAAAAACCATTTTGAGCAGTGGAAAAAGCATCTTGAGAGGTGTATTGCATCAGAGAGTACTTTGAAAGTGACTGAAGTTTAAATATGTAAAAATAAATACACAATAATAAACTCTGTTTTTTGGGGTCCCACCCCCTTGTAGTTTTCCAGCTTCTCCTCTACAATAAAATGTTAAAAATGATCACATCTAGATTTGCTAAAGTACTTTAGCTTTCTCTTTGTTAGGAAATAAAACTCAATCTAAAGCACTAACATAATTTTAATGTGGCTAACTTACTATATTAACAACCCCTTTAAGTCTTTCAGTATCTCATGTAAGGTTGCCAGAGTCTTACATTTTTTGGTAGTAACGGACCAAGTAATTTTTTATCTGCCAAATGAAGAAAATTTAATACCACATGAACTTAAGACATAATTTAGGTCTACCAGTCTATATTGTAGCCTAGCCACATGAATTATATATTTTAGAAATATTATGATGCCTTGTTTTTCTTCACAGATGAAAAGATACTAAAGAATCAGGCAACATAATTATATGGATCCTACCGAATGACTTCATTTCAATCCACAGTGAGCATGGTTAAACTCTTTCCTAGAATATTAGCACTTAATAATTACTAAAATAATTTTAAAATATTATAATGCTTTATGCTTAAACATAAAAGTATTGAAAGAAAGGATAGCCCACTTCTCTATATTCTATATTAATATGCCTTTATAAGCCTAGATCCCTATATTATAACCACTGTTTATAATCTAGCTGGCACGCTGATGCCAGAGGGTTCGTAGAACACTTATCTAGCAGGGAATGCCTGTAATACAAAGACTTGCCTTCCAAAAGATAATTCCAGGTTTTTGGGGGTCTTCCCCAGTATACATGCCTACCCTCCAAAGATAATCCCAGTTTTTTTGGGTGAATCCTCCCTTGTATTTCTATAAAGGCCAGATAGTAAATGTCTTAGGATTTGTAAGCCATTAGGTCTCTGTTGCAAATACTCACCTTTGTCATTGTTGCAGCAAATAACCCATAGACAATATATAATATAGCAAAGTATTCAAAGATTATGCTTCATCATTTCAATTATAACTTAAGCTTAATAAAAAGCTAAAATCATAAAAACTCTATCATTATTTTCTCTCCACATGAACATTTCTGTCAACAATATTCCATATACCAGGGTCATAAGAAGGTGGAGGAGGAGGAGGAAGTTTGCCACCCTCTTTAAGTGCCTGATCAAGGCCTTTGGCTGCTCTTATGGTAGCAATGAATTCTTCATGTTTTCTTCTCCAATTAGATGGTTTCTTTGGTGGTTCTGGCTATGAATAAATAAAAAAACAGTATCAAAACTTTAGTAAAATGAAATAAAATTTCAGTTAATGCCATATTTTTTAAATGTACTCTTATCAGGAGTCCTCAAATGATCTTCTCATATTTACTAAATTAAAGAGAAACTTTATGTAACTACATAGTGTTGTATGCAATTTTTTATTCAATTCTCATCGTGATAGACACTGTTAAATTGCCTTCATTGTTACATGTATTTATGCTCCCACTAAGACTCTTGCTGTGGTTTGAATATCACCTTCAAAATTTGTGTTAATTGCCATTATAACACTATTAAAAGGTGGGGACAATTAAGAGGTGATTAGGTCACGAGGGCTCTGCCCTTACAAGTGGATTAATGCCATTATCCCAGGAGTAAGTTCATTATTGTGGAAGTGGGTTCCTAATAAAAAGATAATTTTGGCACCCATTTTCTGTCACACAAGCATGCTCGTCCTACCACCAAGGGATGATGCAGCAAGAAGGCCCTCACCAGATGCCAGCGCCATGTTCTTGGCGTCCCAGCCTTCAGAACTGTTCAAAATAAAAATCTTTTCTTTATAAATTACCCAGTTTGTTACAGCAGCAGAAAACAGACTAAAATAAGTGTATTTCTTGTTTTTCCATAGACTCAACAGAGTGTGTTATCAAACCCTTAAGTTTTGAACCGATTAAAGAGTAGTTCTCTCTGAATTTACCTGAATTTTCTCTTATACTTGGTGAACTGAACATCTTTTCATATTGTTAAAAACCATTTGCATTGCCTTTTCTGTGAGCTGTTTATATTCCTGGTTTGTTGGGTTACTGATCTTTTTTGTAACAATTTCTTTGTTGGGTTACTGATCTTTTTTGTAACAATTTCTAGTAACTCTTTATGGGAGACTATCTCCTCCCTCTCACCAATAATTTAGCTGTCTTTTGACCTTGTCAATGGGTCTTTTAATATGCAAAATTATTTCTAAAATACAGTTTAATTTACTGACATTTTCTTTTATGGCCTCAGGATTTTCAGTCACAGTTAGCAGTCCCAATCTCACACCAAGGAAAAGCGAAATTCTCCCATGTTTCCTTCTAGAACTTTCACAGCTTCATTTTAAAAGTTTTAAATCTTTAATTTATTTGGAATTTATCTTGGTGTATGACGTAACATATGGATTCAGCTTTATTTTTTGTTTATTTAACATGGTCATGCAATTATCCCAACATTCTTTGACTTTTCCTCCCAAAGAACTGAAATAACATCTATATCATATACTAAATTCCCTTTTAGATTTGGGCCTATTTTTGTACTTTCTCTTCTGTTGCATTGGTCTGACTATCCTGTGTCAGTACCAGTTGAGACTTTACAATATTCAGGGGAACCCCAAAAACATGGAATTTATTTTTATTTGTGTATTTATCCCTACATGTTTAAACTTCAGTCACCTTCAAAGTACTCTCTGTTTGATGCAATATACCTATGAGAAGCCTTTTCCACTGCTCAAAACAGTTTTTGAACTCGGCTTCTGCTTTTTTTGTTTCACCTCTTTCACATGGGCAAAACGTTTTCCTTTGAGGACTTTTTTCATCCAGGAAAACAAACAAAAAAAAAAGTTGCTGGGTGTGAGATCAGGTGAATAGAGAGGGTAAGGTCCAAGAGTTATGCTAGACAAAAACTGCTAAACACTCAGCACGGTGTGGGCAGGTGTACTCATAAATCTCCCACCATGAAATAAGCAAACAAGTTGAAAGAATCTCCAAAAAAATTCACTGATGTCAAACACAGCCTCTCACAAGAATGCTAGCTGGTACACTGACACTGATGGGTTCCTAGAACAGTTACCTAGCAGGAGAAGCTTGTACTACAAGGGTCCTGTCCTCCACAAGATAATTCTGGTGTGTTTTTTTTTGGGGGGGGGTCTCATATTTTACTATCTGATAAAGTTTTAATTCCTATTTTATTTTGCTCTTTTTATCTTTTCCTGATTATTACATATAATTTTTCCATATGAACTTTAGAATTGACTTGTCTAATTTTTTAAAAATTAAATTTTACACTTATAAGCAACTTAGGAAACAAATCTTTATGTTGAATCTATACAAGAATATGAGATATGTTTCCATTTGAAGAAATGTCTCTTTCAGTATTTTCTAGATTATTTTTGTGGAAATTTTATCCCTTTATTATAAAGTGTACTCTTAAAAGTTTTGTATTTTGTACTGTTCGCTTACAAAGCGTCGTTTCCTCATTTTTACGCTTAAACAGGCTGTTTGCTGAATAAATAAAGCCAAGTAATTTCTTTAGAGTAACATTATACCACATTACTTCACTTTACTCTTCTTTTTTTTTTTTTGAGTGAGAGTCTCACTCTGTCACCCAGACTAGAGTGCAGTGGCCACTCCCGG
The DNA here is from genome assembly GCF_000164805.1 of Carlito syrichta. Classification (NCBI taxonomy): domain Eukaryota; kingdom Metazoa; phylum Chordata; class Mammalia; order Primates; family Tarsiidae; genus Carlito; species Carlito syrichta. Next base: position 218,319 of record NW_007258376.1, on the reverse strand, counting down.
CCACCGCAGCCTCGACCTGCTGGGCTCCAGCGATCCTTCCCCCTCATTGTAGTAATTTCTCAGTTGATCCTCTAGGGTTTTCCAGGTATATCACATTGTCTAAAGATGACAGTTCTACCTAGTTGTTTCAAATCTCTAGTTATCTAATTCCTTATTCTCACCTAACTACATCAGCTTGCAATTACTACTTTTGTTGCAGTTTAACTAAAAGATGAGCCGGGCTCGGTGGCTCAGCCTGTAAACCCATGCCTTTGAGAGGCTAAGGTGAGTGGATTGCCTGAGACCCGCCTAGGCAGCAAGACCTCATCTCTACAATAAATCATAAAATCAGCTGGGCGTGGTAGCACACGCCTGTAATTCCGGCTACTCGGAAGGCTGAGGCGGAAGGATCGTCAGAGCCCAGCAGGTCGAGGCTGCGGTGGCCGGGAGCGGCCACTGCACTCCAGTCTGGGTGACAGAGTGAGACTCCAACTCAAAAAAAAAAAAAAAAAAAAAAAAGATCCCCAGTGTTGTTCCACTAAACATGATGCTGATTCATGTGCTACAGAGATTTATTTTGTCATATTATTAAGATATCCAATTACTCCTATTATGGTTTTATTTCTTAAATGAAGAATACGTGTTGACTAAACAAAGTTAAAAGGCAATTCTTTAAAATCACTAATAAGGCAAGACTAAGCAAGAAAAAAGGACACAAATTATCAAGGAATGCAAAATACACAATACAGTTCTTAGAAACGTAAGAGACATAAGATATTATAAAGAAACTTTACGCCAATAAATTTGATAAGATGAAATGAGCAATTTCCTCAAAAAACACAAAATAGATATAAGAAACAGAAGAACACAATAGCATTATATTTATTTTTAAAAATAAATCTATTCCTTCTCACAAAGAAGCTTCCTGACTCAGCTGATTTAGGTTTCCCTGGTACTGCTGCTTTCAAAAAGTTTTGGGGAGAAGGAGAGGCCTGGGCAGCCTTCCAGATTACCCAAACCAGCAGCTCTCTTCCCTGCTGCAAGAAATACAGATTACTTCCTGCAAATAGGCTTCTCTGAGTGACTACATACCCCTGCCTCATCTGGCTCTTTAAAACAATACCAGTCTACAAAGTCTACTGCTGCCAGTCCTGCTACCCTCAAAAGGACATAGCCTTTTAGGGAAGGCCTCTAATATCCAAGAATTCAAAGAATTTTTACTAATTCTTTCTAAGGGCCTCTGCCCTTAGGCCCCCTCAATTCTCTGTTCCTTCTTTCACCATTTTCTTCCTCATGGCTAGTATCCAATTTCAACCCTGCTCACTCAAGCTCCTGGCTACCAGATTCCTTCAGCTTATCCCAGTTCCTGCCTTGGTGGTAGTAAACAAGAGATATATGCTCTCTGATAAGACTTCTCACTTTTAAGAAGAGGAGACCATTCGTCTTTAAGGTGGCAGCTTTTCAGCAACTCTCCGTACTTCCTCCTTCTCCTGAAATGATCCAGGTCATTTTTCCTGGATCTCCACTGCTTTGAGAAGCCCTTACATATATTTCGTAGTCCCTGAATTATGTCTACCCGCCTCTTTTCCAAAAATAGACTTTGCAGTTGTTTTGTCCCCAATCTGCTTGTGGAGTCTGTAGGACTCTCTTGATGCAGATAAATACATTGATAAGTATACTACAACATTTAAATCTTCTAAGTCACTGCTTCTTAAACCTTAATGTACATATGGCTCACCCAAAAATTTATTTAAAATGCAGATTCTAATGCAAAATGTCTGAGAGAGGACTGACCTGAGATTTTGCATTTCTTATAAGTTTCCAAATAGTGCTGATATTACTGCACTAGGGATCAGTTTAGATAGCAAGACAATAAACTACTTAATATAAAACAATGTTTTTACTTGGCTTTTTCTGGAAATTAATTTTTAAGTACTCAACTCCCCTTCCTAATAAAAGATAAACTACCATTCATCAAGATTACCATGGATAATTTTACATAATCCCCACAATAACTCCACATGATAAAACGGACTACTTTCATTTTAAAGGTTAACAGAAGCATAATTAAATTAGATAACTTACCCCAAATAACAAAGTATAAAGCAAAGCCAAGGTTAAGTCCAGTCTGATTCTTGAGCCAGGTTTTATATCCACCATATTATACCGCCTCTAAAGATCTGGCTGGTTTATCTACCTAAGCTAACTAAAATTAATATAATCATATATCAGGCAGAAAAACTTCAAATATTAGTTTATGCACCTTATTCAGACTTTACCATCCTTCCCTTAAATATTCACAGACTGAAATGCAAAGATGATAATCTAATTTTTCTATCATCAAATGATTTCACTAGTAAGATTAATTCCCCTATAGGAAAACGTTCTTACTGTACCACTGGAAGAAGTTACTACCATTAAAAGTAGGGTTGTGCTTCAAAAACCTATTCAATCAGGTACATAGCTTCATCCATTTCACTGAAATGACCCTTTACAATTATGCTGAACAAAGTAAGTAATTTCTTCTTAGCAATATACAGAGGGTCCTTCGCATCTGTGGGCTCTGCATCTGTAGATTCTGCAATCATTAATTCAACCAACCATAGATCAAAAATATTTGGAAAACATAATAAAAACAATAAAAAAATACAAATTAAAGAAACAACATAGCAACTATTTACATAGCATTTACACTGTATCGGGTATTATAGGTAATCTAAAAATAATTTAAATTATATGGGAGAATGGGCATTAGTTATAAGCAAATACCATGCCAATTCATATAAAGGATTTGAGCATCTACAGATTTTGATATCCAAGGGGGGTCCTGGAACAGATCCCCCAAAGATGACTGTAATACATGACAAGTATTAAGAAGAGATGATCACAAGAGGTTCATTGCTTTGGTTTCAAGAAAGAAAATAAGCTGACAATAGCTATGTGCGGATAACTGAACAACTAACTGTTTAAAAACTTTTCCCCAGAAGGCATAATATAGATTACAAATTATGGCAATCAATCAATCAAGATAGTATCTATTATGCTAAAATGTCTACATATAACAGCTCAACCTTATGTATATAGTGAGTATACTATTGGTAAGAGATAGTAATTCAAAACCTAAGCTATATCTAAAGTTCTTAACAATGACTTTAAAAGAACATGTGGCTGGGCTCGGTGGCTCAGCCAATAATCCCAGCACTTTGGGAGGCCGAGACAAGTGGATTGCCTGAGCTCGCGGGCTCGAGACCCACCAGGGCTACTTGGTGAGACCTCGTCTCTACAATAAATCAAAAACTAGCCAGGTGTGGTAGCGCATGCCTGTAGTTCCAGCTACTTGGAAGGCTGAGACAGAAGGATCACTGGAGCTCAGCAGGTCGAGGCTCCAGTGGCCAGGAGCAAGTCACTGCACTCCAGTCTGGGCGACACAGTGAGACTCCAACTCAAAAAAAAAAAAAGAACACGTGAGAGCAACTGGCTCTCTAATTCTACAAAAACCTCACTGTAATTGACAGATTGAGAGGACATCTTAGTCTTCCCCCATAGCAGAAATTTAAAATTTTATTTTTAAAAATTTTTATTTTACTTTATAAGCTTCTGATAATTTCTAAACTAAACACATAATTAATTCATAACTGTGTTTATTTTTTTAATCTTAGTATAACAAATAATTATAAAATTTTTAACACACATAACACCAAGGTTAATATTCTTCAAAAGGCTATATAGTTACCCTCGGTTTAAGAGGTTTTACTGTTGGAATATCAGTTCCTTCAGCTCTCTGTCTACTTGAATCAAAAGTCTTCCGTTTTTTAGTAGCAGTTTTCTGACAAATGGGTCCATGTTTTTTCTGTTAAGATGAAGCAATACAACATATCATTTTCTTTTCCATAGATGGGGAAATTACACAAACTTTACTTACATTGAGACAGTTTAAAAATCTGACACTAATAAGAAAAACTGAAGATAAAATAATAAATAAGATACATCTTCACCAAAATTAAGTTTTAGAATATACATATAACACGTGATAGTTTATCTTTCTCACTACAAAAAATTATAAAGATATATCTCCAAAATTGTATTAAGAGTTATTTAAAATTCTCCTAGTTTCCACATTGTTAATAAGAAAATAATGCAACCAAGTCAATTAGATACTAGAAAAGGAAAGTAAATGGAGAAGAATGTATTCATATTATAATGAGAAAAGTTAACAAAATAGTAGTAGTTTGCACTATTAAAGTTAACATAATAGTAGTATGCTAAAATTAACACAGAATAAGACAAAGTGGTCAGATTTATGTCCTTCCCCCACAATGATTCCTTACCTTCCTTCTGGAACTCAAACTTTCTACCTTTCTTCACCTATGATTTTTCTCGACCTATCTAGCGTTCCACTTCTACAGGTCTGGTATTAGCCACCAATTCATTCATTCATTTATTCATTGTAAAGACATTACCATGGCAGCTCTCTTAAATCTCTGGTTCTCTTAACTGACCTCTAGTTAACCAATTGACTAGCTGGACAAATATACTTTCTCCATTATGTTAAGCATGTTGACTGATGACATCAGTACACTAAATGTACATTTTTTTTCTATTGTATTTTGAAAGATACTGAAGAAGCTAAAATTGATAAACTTCATCTGGGAAAAAATAATCTCAAAACTGGTTTATTTGGTATCATGAGTCTCCAATGCTTTCAGTACACAATTGGTAACGAACTGTTTTATACATTTTCAGTTTCATTTCAACAAAACAGCATTGTAATTTTAACTATTAGAATAAAATCCCTTAAGCATAAAAAAAAAAAAAAAAATTAAAAGAAACTAGCAGGCTTTTTCTAGTGAACCCATGGATATATGTTCCCATAAATTGAATTGTATATGTCAAGTTATATGGTGCTTATTTCCAAACATAATTATTCAAGTTGTAGTTATTATAGTGATAACATCATTAAATCAGATACTACATAAATGAGAGCCAAAAAAAGTATTTTTTGCCTGTGAAACCCAACTGAATGCTTTGAAAAATAATAAATTGATAAAAATAATCAAGGGATATACAGGCAAGATGTTTTTAAAGGCTTACAAAAAAAGTCATTATTTAAAAGGTGTCTGCAGAAGGACACTTTAGATCATAATTCCTCACTCTGTTTTAAAGAAACACACTGGAAATATTAAAAGTATGCACAGCAAATGGTAAGAGGATTGTGGTAGAACTCTAATCAGAGGATTCATATTCAAAGAAAAGGTCTTTATCCTATATCAAAGTATCGATAAATGTATATTTATGTTTGAAGTTAAAATACTTAAAGTACATAAGCATGATTTTTATCATTCCCTACTTAATTGGCTAATTTTTATTATGATCAGTTAAAAGTGCTTATATTTGTGTATACTAAGAATCTAAAAGTAACCAGAGTGCATAATATGTTTTATGAGCACTTTTACATTGCAAAATACTTTTTCTTTGAAATATTTCAAGCATACATAAGATTTGAAAGAACAGTATAATTACCTACAATTTATTTATCACTCAGCTCCAACAATTACCAACATTTCAGCAATTCATCTATCCCAGCTTTTTTCCTAAAGTACTGTAAAGCAAATTCCAGAGATTATATCATGTTTTACCTATAAATACATCATTAGTTATTTCTAAGAGGTACCTTGTTTTGAGTAATAATCCCACAAAACTAGGAACAATTTACAGGTTTAATAGAAGAGTTCTGGAGATCAACCAAATTTTGAAGGAAAGAGCATTTTTGAAGAATAACAGCTGGAACCAGACTCTTGAACAAAGAGTACTACTTGGTAACTCTTAAAAAATTATTCCATGTAAGTTCTTCCTATGAGAGCTGACCTGAAGTATTGAACAATTACAGATTTATTAAACTCCAAATGAAAAAGGTACAAAATCGGTTTACTCACTAATGCTACTGGAAAGAATGTTCTTCCACAAATCTTGCAAGGTAACAATTCTCCAACTTGAACACTTCCATTTTCTAAAACAGAAAAGAATTCAAAAATAATTTCTACAACTCAAATTGTGAAACTTTTCTTAATTTCATAACTGTCAATTATTGTAAAAATGTTTTATTTTGTTTTGAAACATGCAACATTATTAATTAAAATGGGCACAAGACTTAGAATTATTAATTGTCAAAAAGGTCAGTATAAGTAGAAAAGAATCATGATTGAAAAATACCTAAACTGACATTGTTGCACACACATAGTTTTCTTGTAATTATTTTAACCAAATCAAGGTCACAGGCTATCTCTATGGTAAATTACTAAACTTTAAAAACCAAATTTATCTTATTAATCTCCAAGGCATAAAGAAGTACCATTGGTGATCAGTTAAATGACTTTCTAAGACAATCTGAGGAGTCTACAATAAAAAGAATCTTATTTTGTTTATCATCAGGCAATAGAAAGTATTAAGGATAAGATCACCTAGTTATGCATACTCCATGTATTATGTGAATTGTTCATCATTTTATAAATATATTCATATTAAGATTCACTGGACCAGTAAATTGAAGTATTCTGACTTCACAGGGCCAAGACATTACAGTAGAAAAAGCACTGGAATTTGTCATATACTATCTAGTATCAAGTCCCAGCTCTGTCACTGAGAACTATGAGTCCCTTGCAAGATATTTAACCTCTCTAAGATTCAGATTCCTCTGTTATAAAATAAGGAAGTCAAGTTAAATGATATGTATGGTCCCATTATAACCGTAGCATTCTATAATTTAACAAAATCTACTTCTTAAGGCCACATTAGCCAGAAAAGTATATGGACAACAAAACACCTTACTGATGTTGTGTTTTATTAAAGTTCACATATAAGAATGATTAAACCAATTATAGATGGTAGAATAAAAGATTCAGGTAGTAAGCATTATGTTGAAGGAATCACTTCCACTTGTCTACAAAGAGAACCGAGAATCTAAAAGAACCTACAGATAAGAACAAGATCCTCTATCCTTGTTGGAAAAAGTCTTTACAACACGAATTATGAGGAAATGTATGAGTAATCATATAAGTAGACTCAGTTTAACATCTGTTAAATTAGGATAATATCTATTCAATCTACCTTAAAATTTGACTCAATTAAGATGTTACATATAAAAATGCTCCACAACCGACAAAAATTAAAAACAAAATACTACTAAAGACATGCAGGCAAACACCACCAACCTCCTAAGTGGCAAAAACTATCAAATTTTATAGTTTATAAAAATACAATAGTAATATAATAATCAGGAGAGTGAATATTGTAACACAGAGCAAGCAGTACTCAAAGAAGCACTCAAACTAATGGGTAGAACCAAGTCAATAAAGTACTTCAGTAATCTAGAATTCTCAAAAAGCCAATCTCTCCTTACAAAATGTGTCCAGCATACACTGTTGATTCTGTTGAGTTGCTATATTTCACAACATCAAAACATGCACACGAATAAGACTTGAAATGGTATCTTTATATGACACTATTATGCAGGGAATATGAAAGAATATGATAGCCAGGCTCGGTGGCTCTGCCTGTAATCCCACGCCTTGGGAGGCTGAGGTAAGTGAACTGCCTGAGCCCACAGGTTCGAGACCCACCTAGGCAACTTGGTGAGACCTCATCTCTACAATAAATCAAAAAATTAGCCAGGTGTGGTAGCACACATCTGTAGTTCCAGCTACTTGGAAGGTCGAAGCGGAAGGACCACCAGAGCCCAGCAGGTCGAGGCTGCGGTGGCCAGGAGCGGCCACTGCCCTCGAGCGGCCACTGCCCTCGAGCGGCCACTGCCTTCCAGTCTGGGTGACAGAGTGAGACTCCAACTCAAAAAAAAAAAAAACAAGAAAGAATATGATGTTAAAAGTTGTGAAATTCTAAAATGTATAGAATTTACACTTAAGAAATAGGAAAAAACATTTTCGAAAGAAATCCTGGAAATTAAGCAGAGTTCTGGTCTGGGTGTTGTAGCATGTCTATCTCATCACTGCTAATCAGTCTTACATTCCATCACAGCTCATCTGAATCCAACCCTTAGCATTCAACAAACCTCTCTTTCAAAAGACACAACATCTGTTATATCACTTTCTTCTCACGATCCTTTCCAAAATCTAATTACTTTCAGATAAACAATCTCCTATCTTACAAGATTTTCCCTTTTCCAGTTCATCTAGGAAACTTCAACATTTCAACAATCACACTTACCCCTACCCAGCACACAACTTTCACCCTCCACTTTATTTACCTGCACTCTAGTTCAGCAAAACCACTGCTAACTAAAACAACCTGTGCACCTTTGGACTCTTAAAATATTCAAGCTCCCTCTAACAACAGACTCCTACCTCTCTCTAAGTCACTACCTTGATCTCTGAATGACTTATATTTGCTTAATAAGCTCATTCCTGGTTTCACTTCCCCTCCTATCCAGTATGAACATAACCAGTCATTTCCACTACAGTACTAAACAACCTCAAATCCCTCGCTCCATGGTCAAATGTTTGGAAAATGGTAATATTAACTAAGTTAATGGTTTTTCTTACAGCAGAATTTCCTCAGTCTTAAAAAAGAGTTAGTATGCTGTTATTCCCCCAGATTTATTTCATCAGGAATCCTTTTTCACCCAAGAGATATTTAGGACCAATGCCCGAAGTAGCACATTTTTTGAAACACTGGCATTTTCTACTTAGTCCCTCCCTACTTCTCATTCACTTACCACCTGAATTGCAGGGAAACCATTATATTAAAATAGATCTACTCATTGATTTGGTATTTGTTAAGTACCTAGCATGAGGTACTGTTCTAGGAGGTAAGAATATAGGGATAAAAAGGCAAAGACCCTGGTCTTACAGAGCTTCTATTGCTCTAATAGGGGAAAAAAATAAATAAAAACAAATATGGAAAAATGTCAGATGGTGATAAGCACAATGAAGAAAGGCACATCAGTTAAGGAGAGGTAAGATGGTCATAATGCAGACTTTAAGAAGTGTGTAGAATCAGGGAAAGTTCCTTTAATGAGGAAACATTAAGGACCTTACGAAATAGAGGCAACCAATCATCATTAATCTACTATATGCCATATTTTATATCGTATTTTGAATACTCATCCTATTCCTTTTCCAGTATGGGTCTTTTTACAGTATGCGGTACTGCAGATAATTACATTTCACCTTTATATTTTTTTCTCTCTTCCCACGCTTACTATGTTTTACCTATACTGGATCACTCTTATGCACTAACATGCTTTTTGTGATTTTTATCCATCCAACAAATATGTAATGAGAGGGCCTCCTATGTGCCAGTAACTGGGCTAAATGCTTTATATATACTAGATCATTTAACACTTAGTATAGTTAGTTCAGATACTTTGGTATTTATTACCTCCATTTTTTTTATAGCTGAGAAAAGTAAGGTCATACTAAGAAGACTTCCCAAATCATAGAGTTAAAAAGGAACAAAGCAAGAATTTAAACCCAAGACTCTCCAATACACTGGCTACAAAATATCTGGCATCATGAGCCATGATCATCAAGATCATGCCACTGCACTCCAGCCTGGGTGACAAAGTGAGACCCTGATTCAAAAATTAAAAATAAAAATAGACCAATGTAACAGGATAAAGATTCTCAAAGCAAAACCTCAATTTCTCAACCAACTCATCTTCAACAAAGCCTCCACTACCAACCACTGAGAAGAAGAGAAGCTGTTCAGTAAATGGTGCTGGGAAAACTGGCTGACCACATGCAGATTAAAACAAGACTCCTATCTATCACCATACACAAAAATCAACCCTAAATGGACCAAAAACCTCAACACAAAACCTCAAACTATAAGAACCTTAGAAAATGCAGGGGACAACCTTATGGAAATTGGAACTGGCAACCAATGTCTGATCAAAACCCCAAGTGCCCAGGTCATAAGAGATAAGATAGACAAGTGGAACCTCATCAAACTGAAAAGCTTCTGCAAAGCCAAAGAAACCATAAAGAGAGCAGAGAGACAGCACACAGACTGGGAAAAAATATTTGCCAACTGTATGTCTGACAAAGGCCTAATATCTAGGATCTACAAGGAACTCAAATGTGCTGAAAGGAAAAAAAAAAAACAGCCCTGTTACAAAGTGGGCAAAAGATATGAATAGACACTTCTCAAAAGAAGACATACAAGCAACCAAAAGATACATGAAAAAATGCTCAGCCTCACAAGTCATCAAAGAAATGCAAATTAAAACCACACTGAAATTACCACCTAACTCCAGTCAGGATGACCATCATCAGTAACTCAAAAAACAGATGGAGGAAAGGATGCAGGGAAATGTGAACACTTCTACACTGTTGGTGGGAGTGTAAACTATCACAACCTTTGTGGAAAACAGTTCAGCGATTCCTAAAAGTTCTAAAAATCGACCTTCCATATGACCCCGCAATCCCCTTACTGGGAATATACTCAGAGGAACTCAAATCACTCTATGAAAAAGATACCTGCACACATATGTTTACTGCAGCATTATTCACAACAGCAAAAACATGGAACCAACTGTGCTGCCCATTGAAAGAGGACTGGATTAAAAAAAAAAAATGGTACATACACACAATGGAATATCACACAGCCACAAAGAAAGAAAAAATTATGAACTTCACAACAACTTGGATGAACTTAGAGTCTATAATACTGAGTGATCGATCACAGAAACAAAGAACTGAGTATCACATATTCTCACTTACAAGTGGACCTTGAACAATTATCGTAATACTTTAAGAAAAGAATTGGCAGTAGAGGGAAACTGCAGGGGGGAGGCAAGATTGGCAGGGAGGAAAGGGCACACCTCATCATCAAGAGTACTTGCATAATGAACATTTGTATACCTAACCCTGAATTGTACCCCACATCTTTAAAATAAAGAAAATAATAATAAAGAATCAGAAGGAGTTTGCTCAATATGAAATAGGGACTCCTTAGGCCCCCAAGGAAAGTGTGGAACAAGGCTCATTTGCAGAAGAGGGAAGAACTGGGGGTAGGGAGAGATGGAGGAAGTATGAGTTTCAGAGAAAATGAGGTAGTGGACTTCATGCTGAGACCCGCAGTTCTGGATAAAAGGGAAGAGAGAAACATTGTCCAAGTCCAATGTTTGGGGAGGGGTAGGAAAAGCACTGGAGAGGCACTTACAGGAAAGGCCAGGGAGATTTAAACAAGAAACAAAAAAATTAAAAAGTAATTAAAAAATAAATAAATATGCCGGGCTCGGTGGCTCAGCCTGTAATCCCGCGCCTTTGGGAGGCTGAGGTGAATGGATTGCCTGAGCCCGCGGGTTCGAGACCCGCCTGGGCAGTGAGAACTCATCTCTACAATAAATCAAAAAATCAGCTGGGTGTGGTAGCGCATGCCTGTAATTCCGGATACTTGGAAGGCTGAGGTGGAATGATCACCGGAAGCCCAGCAGGTCAAGGCTGCGGTGGCTGGGAGTGGCCACTGCACTCCAGTCTGGGCAACAGAGTGAGACTCCAACTCGATAGATAGACAGACAGACAGATAGATAAATATCTGGCATCCAATTCAGTACCAAAAAATACAATTAATGCTAGATAAAGAAGCCTAACTGTTCAGTAAACTAGTACATTTATACTAGGAAAAAAAAGCAGGAACCATGATGGGACATAATAACTGTCTTCAACTAGATCAAATGCTACACTGGAGCAGGACAATCAGTCTTCTAATAAAATCTTAGAGGGTAAAAGTAAGTAATTTCAGCAGTCCATAAGAGAACGGATAGCCTGACTTTGCCACAATTGTTATAACCATTTATCAGGGTGTTAGGAAGGGAATGACAGTACCCATACTTAAGGATAAAATCTGCTTAGATTTTATCATCTCTTCATTTTACAATGAAAAAGCTTATAAGAGATTGGAACTCTTTCAAGTCTAGAACTACGATTGCCCTTAGATATATCTGTAGAGCAAATCTTTCCAGAGAAAAGGAATGAAAAGCTTTGCTCTAATTATCCACACAATGCAGAGGTGCTCAGATATAGATTACAGAAAAACATGAGCAACAAGTTATATCTGGTTACAAAATAGTGTTCTGCCTAATAGCTCATCTTTTGACAATCCACGGAGCATAAATGTCCTAGAAAACTAAAAATAATGTAAGTGGCATATAATCTACATGCAAATAATGTAAAAATTATAAGAAAAAGAGTATCTTCAATACAATTTTTAAAGAATTCATATATTTTCTGGTTTTAGAACCAAGACTAGTCTGGTAACTTGTTTCAAACAAAAGTCAAATGCTAAGAGTACAATATTTATTCAGTTACTCTGACACATTAAGTAAACTCTAAAGTTTCTTTTCTTTTCTTTTTTTTTTTTACTGGATACTACAATATAATATTTAAGGTTTAAAGTACTAGACTTTCTAACTTCCAATATAGGTAAGAAACTTTATTTTATCACAGTATCAATGTGTATGAAATGAAACATGGATGATTGAGTTAATGAATGGTAACCAGAAGATTCAAAGTGTGATCTATTACAAGACAGGAAGTGGAGGAGGAAGAGAGGAGAACGGCACTGTTCTAACTTCAACAGAAAACTCTCAGAGCTTTTATTAGGTTGAGCCACTTGAAATTACCAATATTCAACTGTTTGGGCCTACAAGGACAACTTCATGTGTTTCAACCTAATCCATTACAATTAAACACATCATAGTCAATGATAGTATCTTATTTTGTTAGAAAAAATAAAGAATAAAGAGCAAGTATGTTGAGACACACCCTGGGGCCCTAGCAAAGACTGCCTGGACTGGCGGTTAAGAGGCCGAGACATTAATGGAGAGTCCAGTCAGTATCACAATGGGTTTCCATTACATTTTAAACACATTCTTAGAAAGGTTTCAAAAGTAGTGTCTTAGCACTGCTAAAATGTAAGGTCCACTAAAATATAGGTTCAATGAGAGTAAGCAGGGCTTTATTTTCATTCTTCGCTGCATCCTCACAGCCTAGATTAATTCCCATCATAGTTGTCATTTACTTAACAACAAATATTTACTGAGTATCTGCTTTGTGTCAAACATTGTTTTAAGTAATTGCACAAGTGTAAAATCAGATGAGGATATCTGCCACATTAACAACTGTTGAATAAAATAATAAAAATCTGCAAACTCTTTGAAAGCACTTTATATGCAATAAAACCTATTACATATAATGATAACCTTATGAGAATTCCAGAACCTATGTACCTATCCACTATACTCTATAACATCACCACATATTTTTGAAACAAAATTAAAAAGTTGCCTCCAGGGAGTCCCCTAAACAAAAGTATCTTGAAAATAAAAAGTACTGTTCTATCAATACAGTTCCTTATTTCATGAAAACTTGAATTATCTTCCTAAAATAAAGTAAGCAAAGAACAAGAATGTCACAGGTCATAGCATACTGCACCTCTCCACAAATGGAAAATTATCAGAATTTTATCTATCATACTATGAGAGCTTTACCTCAGAGCAAAAGTATGAAATAAAATCATACTCATGCTATTCTCTTTGCTTTTTGATGAGCTTAGGTCACTGATAAAGTTATCAGTTACCACTTTTCACTTCATAACACAATCCACAATATTTTACTCTCTAGCATGAAACAATACACAGGACTCAATGCTTCTGCTCATTATTAATTCCACCTGAATCCATGTAAATTAGGAGGCTTAAAAAAAAAAGAGCTAAATCAAAACAACAGGATCTTTCAATTCTGAAGTCTTCAATTCAAATCTGAAATCTTCAATTGATCAGGATTAACCATAATTTGTTTTTAAATCTTGAAACTGTTGTTGTCAATACCAGTTGGATTTTTCTTCCTTTGTTTTTAGCCGAATGTTTTCATTACACCGGGCAAAATGGAAGAGAATAGAAAAAAAAAAAAAAAAGTGAAAGGATTGGGAACAAAGCAAAATCTGGAGTCATGGTTACAGCACAAGGATAAACCCAAAGATAAGGAGCCAATGCTGGCGCTTCCTTACACAGCAGTCGTGAATAAGCCATTAAATCCTTCTGGTAATCTATTGTGCCAGCTCTAAAGCTGGCCAGTAACACTTCCTTAGGAGATGCTCTGGCATCTCTCCGATAGAAGATGCTGCCGAAATGCAAAAAAAAAAAAAAAAACGGTTACCCGGGGAATTGGCCAAGCTTGAGACACACCCCGGGGCCCTAGCAAAGACTGGCTGGCCGGGCGGTTAAGAGGCCGAGACATTAATGGAGAGTCCAGTCGGCAAGGAAAACAAAATCTGGCCAGGGACTTTGATTACCAAAAAGACACTCTGGAGTCGGGCAAGATCAGAAAATGGTAGAAGAACGAGCAGGCGTGTGCCAGAGGCAGAATCAGGCTCCGGGTGGGGGAGCCCAGCCACAGACCGTCCAAGGAGGGGCAGCCTGGGGGTCGTTCGCTCCGCCGCGTCGGGGGCTGTCCTGCTCCCGCTGGCCCCGGCCTCCGGAGGCGCGATGGGGACGCGGCGGGGTCGGTCACTCCGCACCGGCCCTCGCTTCCACGGTATTGGTGTCCAGGGCACCCCACCTGCTCCGGGCCCGCTCTAGCCACCCAGCCCACACCCCTTCACCGCCTCACCTTCCAGTCCCTCCATTGCGCCACCGCCCAAGGCTCGGCGAGATTCCTCAGGCAAAGTCTGCCGCCGCCGCCCAGCTCTGGCTGTAGCAACCCGGCCGCACCTCCCACCCGCTAACATCCCGGTCCCCCATTGGTCCGGCTCAGAAGGGGCGGGGCTACGTGGAGGCGGAGCCGTGTCGAAGGCGTGGCTCCTGCAGTTCTCTGCAGGTCTCCTGCCCAGCTCGTAGCTCTGCCCGCACTCTCCAGGGAATCCTGAGCCGCTTCAGATTGCATTCTGCGACCCAGCAGCGCCATTGTTCTACTCCAGCCTTGTTTTCCCTCACGCCTAATTTTCCTATTTACAGTATTTCAACACCTCATGGGATCTCATCACCAGTCCTTCAGTCAGTCAATGCAAGTCTCGACCATCCCTCTTAGAGGCTTCTTTAAGCAAAGGAATAAACCAGACAAACGTCGTGCACACTTGGATGCAGCACTCTCGGTTCTCCGCTCTTTGGTCACACGACTTTCACCTGAGTGTATCACGTAGACGATATCTTCGCGCACATCTTCATAGACTTAAGATTTATTTTTTTCCCAAAAAGATCCTACTTTATATCTGGAATTGTCTAATCAAAATTGCTCTAAGCCCTTGAAAACAGTTCCCTTAGTGTGAAAGCTTGGGCCAAAAATTAGAAGGGAAACCCAGCCCTGGCTCTAGGCTTTATCATCATTGAACAAAAATAGTCTGCTGGCCTGGTAACTAATGAGGTAACATCAAAACTATGTTTTGATGGGAGTTTAAGTTGGAGAACTAACCTACATATGAAAGAATGAAGCCTGTTTCTGACAGAGTTGAAACCTCCTGGGGATAAAGGTAACTTCAAAACTAACTCATGCTATTTTAATGGTTTTCCTTAACAGTATAATACAGTTCTCCAGACTTAAATTTCTTTGAAAATTTGATTTACCAGTGATTAAAAAAAAAAAGCTGTATTATTTGTTGACACTAGCTGGCAAATTGTCAGTATTAATGCATTGTCCATAACAAGTCTTATACGTTATTTTCTTAATCCATTTAATTGAAGAGTTTTTACATCATATTGAACTTTATATACTATTAAAAGTGCATCCTACAACCAGTAACCTTTAGCAAGCAAGATTCCTCCTACTCTCCACCCAAAGGTATTGTTTAAACAAGTAAACACTGGAGAGGAACATCATCTCTTATCAGGAACTTGCTCTACATGTGCATTTGAGTGTGTTACAGTTCATCTCTTGCATGGAGTCACTTAAAGAACACCTCACCATTGCCTGAATCCCTCCTTCTACCCTTCCTCTGGTTCAACCCTGAGTCTTCAGCTTCCCTGAGGTCCTGGGCCTACTTGGACAGCTCACACCATACAGGCAACTTAAGTACCTTACCTAGAGTGTGGTAAGGCCTTTTTTCCTCCTTACTGTTGCTACAAGAAAGTTAGAAATTTAGTAGGGGTATGGGGGACCGCTAAAAGAGTATTAAGGAGGAAAAATATATATATAGAAGAAAATATAAAAAGTCATTCACTTTACAAATTACAAGTTCTTAAACTGAAGTCAAGGCAAATATTGAGTTGGCTGATCTATACCCTATTGGACATAAAATCTACAGTAATAACAAAAAGAATAATGATAACAATAGCAATAAAGAATAAATCATATTAGACATGTTTTAGATCTATTTCATATATTCACTTATTTAATCATCAAAACAATTCTACAAAGTAGATACCACAATTTTCATGTTACAAAATTAAAATCTTCATTTTCTAGATGTCTCAGATAATTAACTTTTGTCAATACTTGTATCCTTAGTGAATGGTAGAGCTTGGTCAAACTTTTGTCTGTCTAATTCTAAAGCCTATAATGATTTCATTGGACTCCTCACTTCCCTTCCTTGCCATGCCTTCTAGTGCCTCAGATGTAAACCCAAGCATTTTTATTGTGAATCTTAACATTTTTATATAACATGCTTGCTATCCTTCTCTACAGATATTGGGCCCTTAACACGTTTATGCTACAGCTACCCTGGCTTCTGCAGCTTTTCCTTGATACTGACCCCTCTGTCAAGAGGGCTTCTTATCTGCCTTTGTAAATTCCTTCCTCCTGCCTCCTACTTCCTGGCCTGAGATCTCTTAGTTCTTGGTGCTGTCTTCTGACTACTTCCTCTCTAGTCCATTTCTCTGATGCCTTCATTCAACCAATTGTTGTTGAGTACCTTCTATACTTCACGTCAGTTTTATTACTGGCCGGTTACTGAAATGAATGAAGCTCAGCTTCTTCTCTTATCTTCTTAAACACTTACCTCTACACATTGTTTTTTTACGTGCCATGTGATCTTGTGCTGATAATAACATTCATAGATCAGTAAGAATTAGAGATCTCCCCATCTCATCATACAAAAAGGAAAGCAGAGTTTCAGAGATATTTCTGACTTGGTCCAGATTTTTAAAAATAGTAAGTACTGAAATAGATATTGTACCCTTGTCTTATATAGTCATATCCATGATTCTTTCCACTAGGCATTATGTTCTCTTCAACCATCATTCCTTGGAGCTGTTCCACATCTATTTTACACCTCCCAAAAAGCTGAGCAAGCTACATACAGCTTCTTGTTTCAAAGCTCCAACCTTCTGTTGAATCACACACAAAGTCCACGTTTCCTTTCAGAAAGAACTTTTGGTACTCATTCAGATCATTTGCAGAACACAGCCAACTGAGATTCTGAATCTCAGTGAAACATAGCTCAGTTTATCAGCTCCACTATATAGGTCATTTCTTCCATTTCCACCAGAGGAATGACTTGCGATTTAGCATATAAAATTAATTCATGCATTCAGTAATTATAACAAAATGATAATTTTCATCAAAAACAAAAGAAACATACTTCCCTTAAAAGTGTTCTGGAGGAAACATGTTATGAGATAGCTTTTATTAATTTCATTTTTTAGATTGAAATTAAAACAAAAATTCTCTAAACATACAGGGGAGAAAACAGTAATTTTGTTCCTCGTGACCTGGGATAGTCAGAAAGCAAAGATAGGTAGGCTGTCAGAGGTAAATGTCTGTTGAGGGAAAGATGTCCTTGACAAGGAAACACCAAAAAAGAAGGAAGGGAGGGAGCCTTTAAAAAGAGAGGAACCTAAAGCAAACTTTAGCTCCTTCATTGTCTGGAAGGCTACTCCATTCACACTGTGATAGTAATTATTCAGTCTCTATTATTTCCACTTTCAAAACTAGTTTCCAGCTGCAAAAAGACAAGCTTTTTCAACCTCCGGTTATGATCCCTTCAATTCATTCCTTTGAAACACAATGCCAAATCTTAACTGAAATCAAATTATGTATTACGTTCCTCCCATGTACATAACACTGTTCTAGCCACAAGATGTTTTAAAGAAGTCTTTCTGATCTCTAAGAAGTTAACATCTAGTAAAGGAAGCCCTGGGCAAGACAGTACAAAGCAATAGAGGGTTATACATGTTTAAGTCTTAGATGTTATAGTACAGCTTATAAAAGCAACTGACTTTTGGAAGACATTTCATTAATGGAACAATTTAAAGATTTTATAGAAAAGAATAACTTAAACTGTGTCTTAAAGAGTGTTATTGGATAAGTAAAGATTACTGAGGATGTAGGGGCTATGGCATAAGCCTCCTTAAGAAAATGGTGAAAACCTGGCATGTTCTGGGGCAATGAAGAAACAAGGAGAGTATTTATATACTTTTTGGTTCATGTGTAGTTTCTGTTTACATTACAGAATAGTACAAGCATTGTACCTATTTAATTTATATATATTTGATTTTCAGGTGTGGAATGTCAAGTTAATAATACTCTCTAGCGCACATACCTCAACTGTTCGTGCAAAGGAATCTCTCTTTTTTTCCTTTTTATTATTTTCTCCTTTATCCTTCATTTTAACCCTATTTACCAGGCTGCTCTCTGTAGGCAACATTCTATTACAGATCTTTGGAAATGTGTGATTCTTTGAAATATGGTACTGTTTTGATATGAATCTGTTTTTAATTTACATAAGGATATTATACTATGACCTTTATTCTGTTTGTAGTTTTTACACTGTAATTAACTTTAGTTCTCAAATTTAATTTCAAATTTAATGTTAATTTTTTAACATTTATTCAGTGATTCACCTATGCGGCTTTGTGTAATACAATGATTCTGAATGTGGGGTAGTATTTTACTTTATGCATACACCACCTTTTACTTACCTAATCCTCTAGTGATGGGCACCCAGTTGCCTCTAACCTACTGCTACAATGAACATCTTTGTGCCTGTCCCCTTCTGAACCTGGGCTCAAGTTTCTCTGGGATGCATCCCTGGAATAGAAACTGGATCATATTCATTTCCACTAAGTATGCCTAGATTGCTATCAGTATACACTCCCACCAACAGTGCACAGAGTTCCCATCTTTCCATGTCTTGCTAACAGCTCACCTCTAATTTTTGTCAATCTCTTGAGAGTCAAGAGTTGCTCAACTCTTCATATACTTGCTAATTCAGATTTGACTTTCAATGAATTGCTTGGTTTTACTCACTTTTATATTGGATTCTTATCTTTTCCCTGTGGATTGGTAAACTTCTTATATATTCTAGATGTTAACCCCTTGCTAATTTTGGTTATTCAAAAAAAAGTTCCAATTTGCCAGATAATTGATAATTTTGTCTATGATGCCTTTAATTGAACAGAAGCTCTTAACTTTAATTCTATAAAATCTATTAACATATTTTCTATATGAATTTTTTAAATTAAAGTTCTCTTCACTTCTAGGCTATAAGAATAGTCACATATTTTTATTCATACTTTTTGTCTTTCCTAATTAGGTTTTTAATCAACTAGGAGTTCATTTTGTATATAATATGTTTTGAGAATCCAACTTTATTATTCTCTGTATAGTGAGTCAGTTTTTCCAAACTATCTCTACACAGAGAAAATAAATTCAGATATAGCATATTTACAAATAAGATGATATTATAAATAGCTTTGTTCCCATTTATATAAAACTCAGAAGAAATGAATATCTTTCTGGATAAAATTGTTAAAACTTGCGACAACAAGAAACTTGAATAGAATAAAAAGTGTTAATAAAATTGAAATGGTAAAGTTATCTCTTTAATACCCCAGATGGGGAATGATTTATAGGTGAATTTTACTGAACTTTTAAGATAATCTCTTGTATTCAATTTGTTCCATAAGATTTAAAAAGGGGAAAAGCTTATAATTATTTTAAAGACTAGTATAACCTTGACTTAAGCAATATAAAAGCAGTATATGAAAAAAGTATAGGATTATCTTCTAACAATATATACAAAATTCTTAAATAAAATATTAGCCAATCATACTCAACCAAACATCTATTCAATGAGTTCTATATCAGGAATGCAAGTGTAGCTTAACATCAGAAAATATATCAGTACAAATTTTAGATTTTCTTTCTTCTGTCTTCTGTCTTCTGTTTTATCAAACAGTTGACAATCAACTCAGCATTTGAAATCTTTTAAGATACATTCTGGTGTCAACTTTAGTTATTCTTTGCATTACTGAATCTATCAGAGATGAGTATATATGATTAGTATGTTGAATGGAAGAGGATTGATGGTGATGAGAATATTTTATGCCTAGAAAATTTGCAGTAATGCTATTTTACTAATTGTACGCCCTCTAGAAAATTAACCAGTTGAGGTGGGGAGTAAGTACACAAAATATAAATTGTATTTTTAGTTTTAAAGACAGAATTCTTCCTTGGATGATTCTACATATTTAGGCATTCATACTTTGATTATGAAACATGTTTATTCTCTAACTATATTTGTGGTGCAACTAACAGCTGCAGGAGAAGTAGGTCTGTTGATCGGCATCAGGACTGGACAAAAGGGTGCAGATAGGTTCATGTGGGAGAAGAAGAGCTTTGATTTGCATGACCAGGCCATAGTATGAGTCCATTGGAAACCTGAATGGTAGGGGACACATAACAGAAATGGGAGGATTTGCACAGTCACCAACTGTTGTATAATTTACTTCTCCTATGTTTCTCATAATGGTATAACTGATATTTTAGCTAAGCATTTGACTGTAGAATAAAGGCTATACACCACAACCTTTCTTGAAGCTGGGCAATCCAAATGACTTAGAATTGATAGCTTCCATATGAGTAATTTTTGTGTCTTAAGAAAAAAAAAGCTGGTGTGCCAATTTTTTTTTTCTTTTTGTTCTCCCCTATTGGCTGGCATTTAGGTATGATAGCTGCAACTGGAACCATCTTGGACCATATGGTGACTTTGGGAATGGAGTCCATTTATAGGTAGGAGAGCTACAAGACTGAGGAAACCTGCATCTCTGGCATCTGGACCATCAATTTCTAGATTTATACAGGAGACAGAAATAATTTTGTCTTAAGTAACCTTTTTTTTGAGAGGGGAGAAGTGGAGGAGAGATTGTTCTGCATTTGCAGTCACACCCAATCCTAAGAAAACAAATAATTTTGACACAGAAGGAAGAGGAAAACAAACAAAAAATCTTTTTTCTATCATTTATATTGCTTGTTAACTCTAAGATTTGAGTAGGTACCACTGCCCAGAATTGTTTTGAAATGTTATGAACTTCAGCTTTATCCAATTTTGCCTATTGTCTCTACAAAAATTACATGTTTTCCGATGCCCTTTTTCCTCCTGGAGGAAGAGAAACAGAAAAAAAGAGAAAAATATCGAGTGCTTTCCCCCTCACCTATTATTAATCATAGCAGCTTTCTAGAACCTTTGAAGCTTATTTTTAAATGCTATAAAGCAGGGATCCCCAACCCCTGGGGCATAGACTAGTACTGGATCATGGCCTGTGAGGAACCAGGCTGCACAGCAGGAGGTGAGTGATGGGTGAGTAAACGAAGTTTCATCTGTATTTACACTCTCCCCATCGCTCATTTTACCACCTGAGCTCTGTCTGTCTTCTGTCAGTTTAGTGGTGGCATTAGATTCTTTTTTTTTTTTTTTTTTGAGTTGGAGTCTCACTCTGTCGCCCAGACTGGAGTGGCATTAGATTCTTATAGGAGCATGAACCTAACTTTGAACTGTGCGTGCGAGTTATCTAGGTTGTTTGCTTTCTTATGAGAATCTAATGCCTGATGATCTGAGGTGGAGCTGAGGTGGTGATGCTAGCACTGGGGAGTGGCTGCAAATACAGATTAACATTAGCAGTGAAGTTTGACTGCACAGAGACCATAATAAATCAATTGCTTGCAGACTCATATCAAAACCCTATCAGTGAGTTGATATACTTCAATTGTACAACTGCATTTGGTGGCAGAATTTAAGACAGAATCTAACACTTATTTTAGTCCTTGCATTACCTACTCATTATTTTATTTACCATTTCCATCCGCACCTCTTTCCTGCACTACACACTTGTCTCAGTCACAGTTTTGGTAAGCCCACAAGCTAACCCTAGCCAAAACAAGTAAAAAATGTCACCGGAGAGCTTCTTTGAAAAGGGCGAAAGACCCAATGATGAGATAACTGACAACAAAAAGAAAGCTGCATTTAAAAGAAAATACCAAGAGCCCTACTTATGAGTTCATTGCAACAGGTGATTCATATTCTTCAGGCCTGCTTTGTATAATTTGTAGCGACTAACTATCCAATGAAGCCATGAAACCTTCAAAAATGTTTTGCCACATAGAGACTAGGTACCTTGCTGACAAGCCTTTGGAGTTTTTCAAAAGAAAAACACATGGATACTAAGAATAGAAGCAATTATTGAAGGCCGCCACTTCATCAAATGTGTCTGCACTGAGAGCATCACTCTTAGTGACTAACTGTATTTCTAAAGCTAAGAAGTCCTTTACTATTGGTGAAGAATTGATCCTGCCAGCTGTTAAGGACATTTGTTGTGAACTTTTAGGAGAGGATACAGTTCAAAAGGTGGCACATGTTTCTCTTTCACCTAGCACCATAACTAGATGAATTGATGAAATAGCAGAGGATGTTGAGGCACAATTGTTAGGGTGAATGAGTTACCATGGTACATAATCCAGGTTGACCATAAGGCAACAGTGCTTGTTTTTGTGCAATATATTTTTCAGGATGATGTGCATGGGGTTACGATATGTGCATTTTTGTTGCCAATCAATACCACAGCTGCAAAACTATTCAAGTCTCTTATTAGCTATCAGGAGAATTGAATTTGGAGCAGCTGCCTTGACTAGATGACTTTCTGATTTCAATAGTCGAGTCAAGTCACCTCTGAATGTGAGTCTACGCACTATGTCATCCATAGAGAAATGTTGGCTAGCGGAAAAATGTCACCTGAACTTAACGTTTTGCAAACTGTTATTAAAATTATCAATCTCATTAAAATGCATTCCCTTGCCTCTAATCCCATGCTTTGGGAGGCCGAGGTGAGTGAATTGCTTGAGCCCGCGGGTTCGAGACCCGCCTCAGCAACTTGGCAAGACCTCATCTCTACAATGAATCAAAAAATTACCCGGGCGTGGTAGCACGCACCTGTAGTTCCAGCTACTTGGAAGGCTGAGGCGGAAAGATTGCTGGAGTCCAGCAGGTCAAGGCTGCGGTGGCCAAGAGTGGCCACTGCACTCCAGTCTAGGTGACTGAGTGAGACTCCAACTCAAAAAAAAAAAAAAAAGAAGAATTCATTCCCTTAACTCACGCCTGTTTGCGCAGCTCTGTCAGGAGATAGCCGCAGAGCACACACTTCTTCTCCTATATATATGACTTTTTTTTTTTTTTGAGTTGGAGTCTCACTCTGTCGCCCAGACTGGAGTGCAGTGGCCA